>NW_026927750.1:0-32237 GCF_032062105.1 Saccostrea cuccullata
CCGATTTTGAACTCCTTTTTGGATTGTTGCACGTCTTGTATTTTTTTTAAAAATGACGTCTTCGTTTAATTTTTTACATTGCATAAACTCGTACGAAATGTCTGAATCCAAAGATTGGTGACTTATGTTCAGGCGGAGGTAATCGTTAGGATCACACTGCATTTTAGATTTGAAGTCTTGTAACATGTTTGTGAATAATCGCCGAAGGAAAGCTGTGCTTTCTTCTTCGTCTGGAAATTCATCGAAATGAACGACATATCTATTTTCATGCGCTTTAAATTTTGGAGAGGTCCTTTTTTCAGCTAGTCTCATGTGATAATACTCAGAGATGGGTTTAGGTGGTAAATCTATTTCTCTCTCGTTACTTATTCGTTTCAATATTCGTCGAGCCTGTACCTGTTTTTTTCTAGCAGAATCCATGTCTATCAGCTGATGGCTCTGAGGGTAAAATGAACCCAAAGTCGGAGAAAACCGTATTTATATACAGTGGATGACGTCACAATGCACAGGTAAGTTTTTTTTGCACACGGCACTTTATAGAGGATGCAAACAGGTATATAAAGCCCAGGTAAAAAGGTGCAAAGGGCTCATAGAAAGTATATAAATTAAAAAACTGTAAAATTTGACAATCAGTCTTGCTTGACACTTCGAACTTGACAGACGTGAAAAATATTATGGAAGAAGAAATGATGAATACCCCAGACAACCCCAGCTATGTGACACCTGAAGAATATGTAGGAGCCCCCTACAGTTTTCAAGAATACATGAATAAAGAAGATATGGCCATCTTGAATACCACTGTGGATGGAATTGTCAACATGCTGTCTGGTATTGACAACAAGGTGAGTGATATTGACAACAAGCTGACTGATCTGAGGTGTTACATCACTAAAATGAAAGGAGGAAGCACTTCCCAGAAAAAACAAGGGGGATCAGGAGAAAAAAAGAAAACCAGACAGACGGATCCATGCTTCATCTGCAAAGAGTTAGGGCATTGGGCCCCAGATTGTCCCCGAAAAAAAACAGGATTCGTGCTATAAGTGCGGGAAATCTGGTCATTGGTCTAATCAGTGTACAGAGAAAGAGGAGGATCAACAATTTGTCAAAGAAATACAAAAACTGGAGAAAAAGCCTCAGGAAACCAAAAGGAAACTACCCCTGATGACCAATAAGGGACAGAAGAAACAGAAAATGTAAAAGTATGTATTTTCATTCTGAATAAAAATTCCCTTGTAATTGTGTGTTAGTGTTCTTTGTTTTCAGAAAATCCAGGTTGTTCTTGTCTTTCAGTAAAACCAGTTTGAACCGGCTGGCTGACTAGACTGTGAAGCGTGACGTCATAATGACATTCTTGAAATGTTTTTGCACACGGCGCATTTACCTGTATAGTTAACATAAACAAAACGTAGTACTAACGTACCAATGTAAACACAGTTAAAACACCCTGTATTTAAGGGGACTATATGTAATGAATTAACCCACCTAGTCCCCCTAGGGTTAGGGGTTAGGGCTGTACTGAGTGGACCTCCCTAGCCTCCAGGGGGGCCTGTACTCAGTTGACCCACCTATCCCCCAGGGGCTAAAAGTCCACTCAAGTGACCCCCCTTTCCCCTCAACCAATCAAATCTGATCAGTTGATTTCTCTCAGCCAATCAGAATGCAGTCCTATCTAGGATGCTTATACTACTAACGACGAAAGAAAAAATGAAAAAATAAACATTTTTTTCTGTTTGGACCATTATCCACGAATTTACGTATCCATAAAACTGTGGATTTTACTAAATCCACGATAATTGATGCCCACGAATATTAATGAAACCACAGTAAGTTAAATAAAATTCTTTTTCATTTACTTTCAAATCATTTATGAAAATTAGATTAATTCAGAAAAATGAGATGGACTATTTCTATTGCGGAAGTTTCTTCGAGTTTATATAGACTGGTGCAAGTTTGTATTGAATATCATCGGGGAGTAAATTTGCCAACACAGGAAAACCACGACAACCGCTATATAATTCATTGTAAGATTACCGCGCTAGAAATTGTGTGACAACCTAGGGAGTCTGAACATAGTTCAACTCCCAAAAAGTCATGTTCTGTTGATGCATGATCTATTCTATGTTACTGTTCAAATGCACACAATTTGTAAGAAAGCAGTAAAAAAAAAATTTTTCCACAAAGGCTTTACTTGACTTTACTTTATTTCATTCTCAAAATATGATAGTGGACCCCCCTCCTAATTTTAAGAGAAAAAAATTAATGAGCACACCACTATTTCCTTCAGTGGAGAAAATACATTGCGACAAGATATGTTCATTCAATTACACCCATCTTTTAAAATCTATTACAATTCATAATTTGACAACAAATTTTAATATACGTGTTACAATGCAGCTTAAACTCAACTTCGATCAAGGGCAGACCCCCCCCCCCCCAAGAATGTTCAAATCTTTAGTATGCACTGTAGAATGATCCTTCTACAAGTCAAATAAAATCAAAAGGTTAATTTATCAATTATCTTACAGATATTGATTGATTTAGTCAGGCACGCTTTTTACTAAGTTGTTACTTGTACACTGAACATTGTTTGAAATCTACTCCTTGGTATTAATCAAATATTTTTGAAAAGCAAGGATGCCATTTCAAAAACTGTGCAATGTGTGGATCTAGGCCTTAGAATCGGATCGGATACCTGTTAAGTGCAAAACAAAATAGAAACGAAACGAACTGAAACGAAACGAAATCTGCCGAAACGAAGCGAAATCTACCAAAACGAAGCGAAATCTACTGAAACGAAACGAAACCTACTGAAACGAAACGAAATCAAGACGAAACGAAATCTAAACGTAACTTGCCGAAACGAAACGAAACAAAATTCCCTTCTCAGCCTAATGATGTATTTACATGTTTGCCAGCTGCAAATATGCACGAGCATACTATGCATGTATAATTTCAACAATTTTTATATCTTACTCTTATTTTCAGTCCTTATTTATCTAGATACAACATATCTATTAAAATTGATGTGTTACATGTAAAGGCTCATTTATGTACGGGTCGAAATAAAGTCACTGTACTGTTGTATTGCGAATATCTTAAAACACAAGATAAACCAGAGACTGAGAGTATTTAGTATTCCATTCTGAGGCGTCTAGTTATTCCGTTCAGTTGTTCATGTAACTTCGACCGAAATCTTGTGTATCCTTTCTACCTACATACGGTCCTATTTTTATCGAGGTAATTTTAGAGGAAGAAATGAGTGGTTTGCAATAAAAAGCCTCGACCAGAGACATCTAAATCGATCTAACTGACAAGAAAAAAATCTCTCGAAGCGAACTATGTCACTTTTAAGTAAGTAAGTAAATTTTTCAGTAAGATATTAACAAAATATGACATAGGCGTCGGAAACGGGGTGAGGGTGGTTGGGTTAATCATCCCCACCCCAATTTTTTGCAAAGATATATATCATATAGGCACTGAAATTTGGGGTTAAGCTTTATGTTGGTTAACCCCCCCCCTCTTTCAATTTCCTTCCGATGCCTATGTATGAGTTTGAAGCGAAACGATGGCCTGTGGTGCTTGAACTATATAAATTTCAAATAAAGTAAAAATAAACCATGTAAACAATCTGAAAGTTTTGTTTTGTTTCGTTTTGATTTTGTTTCGTTTCGGTAGGGTTCGTTTCGTTTCGGTAGATTTCGTTTCGTTTCAGTTCGTTTCGCACTTTACAGGTACCCCTTAGGATCAGGGGTTCATGTATGGTAGGGACATTAATGATTTTTGTTGAGTCCGCTACCAAAATTGTTAAACTCATGACCCCAGGGTCAGGGGATTTAGTACTAGGGCTGGGCTATATAGGTTATATAGTGAAAATACATTAATTCTTTGAAATTCTTATTTTCTGCTTCTGGGTATTAAATAATCTAACCAAGTGCATAGTTGAGTTGAAAATGACTGCCTTATTTAAAATTGTGAATTTCATGGCCCCGGGGTCAGGGGTTCTAGTTCTAGGGCGGGGCTATATAGATTATAAAATGCAGGTGTCCTTTTCCGAATGTTTAAAATATAAAGCAATTTTTGACATTTATAAATTTTATGAATAAAAATTATGCAGTATGATCATCGTGATATCATGACATTAATCAATAAGCCTAAGGATAACCCATGAAAGCAAAATTGCTTATTTCCAATGGGGTCCTTTTTATATATAAATAAGTGAATAAATAAAACAAAAAAACTAACTAAACAACACAATTAATTACTAGGATGTAGGCAAGATTTTGGCAGATACATTAATCAAGGCACCTCATTCAGAAAGGACAGGTATTATAAAAACCCTGTATCAAATTTAAAAATAAATTACACAAAGCATTTAAAATAAAACAATACATTCATAGTTGTTAAAAATCAAAAAAATATAAACGAACTCTCTTCACAGCTTTTAAAATCCTCCATTAGAGGCTTTTTTACACTTTTTTTTACAAAGTTTCAATACATTCTAAATTCTTAATAAAAAGAGGCAAGTCAATCCAATCTTTGATGGCATTGTAATAAAAAGTCTTATCTTGGCAATGTCTAATCGATGGCAATTTAAAGTTGTGGCTTTTAGAGGATCTAGTATTATAGTAATTATTACTTAAACTTGTACAATTTGTTTCAAGATAAACAGGGGCTTTCTTATGAACAATATTAAAAACATGATTCAGTCTCCTTCTTCACTCTTCTATCCACATGCAACATATTAATAGACTCAAAAATATTATAATTGATGGAATGCATCGGGGATAAATCCAACATAAATCGAATGACCTTATTTTGGCAAATTTGTAATTTACGTTTCATAGCTTTTGACAGTCCAGAGTACCAAGAGCTACATGAATAATCTAAGTGACAGAGGATAAGTGCTGTACATAATGAGAATTTGCTCTTTTGATCCAAGAATCTTGCTTGTCTATACAAAAGTTTTAATCTACAGTTCACCTTTTGAACAAGGGAAGATACAATATTTTCACCAGATAATTTGGAATCAATGTACAGACCAAGATATTTTACTTGTTGAGAAGCCTTAATGACATGCTCTTTACACACAATGAAAAAATCATCAACTTTACTGAGTTTTCGTTTCGGACCAAATAACATACACTCTGTTTTGCCTAAGTGTAATGATAATTTGTTATCAACCAACCAGTCTGAACAAGATTCAAGTGTTTTACTGAGTTTCTTAGCTATATAATCGGTACATTTGTGGGAAAAGAGTATGGCACTATTGTCTGCATATAAAATCAATTTACAGTCATTGTCAATACTCAAAGACATGTCATTTACATAAATCAAAAACAAAAGTAAGCCTAAAATACTGCCCTGAGGTACACCACATGTAACATAACCAGGACTTGATGTGGCACCATTTACACAGACAAATTGTTTTCTATCACCTAAGTACGATTTAAACCATCTCAAAGAATTGACCCCTAGGGTTTCTAACTTTTTACATAGTATGGAATGGTCGACAGTGTCGAAAGCTTTTTGTGAGTCAAGCATGACCATGACGGTGAACAGACCCTTAGCATTGTTGTCTCTAATGTGATCAAGAAGATGAATTAAATAAGTATCAGTTGAATATTTATCTCTGAATCCAGATTGAAACTCAAATAAAAGGTTGTTTTCGCTTAAAAAATTTGAAAATTGTACATGAACACTCTTTTCCAGAATTTTTGACACAATGCTAAGAATACTAACCGGCCTGTAGTTTCCAACATCAAGGGGATCTTCCCTTTTTGTACAATGGTTTAACACGTGCAATTTTCATGCCCTCTGGTACCTCCCCTGAGGTTATAGACAATTTTATTATGAAAGTAATTGGAATCTTTAAAATATGTGCACCATCCTTGATGAATCTTGCTGGTAAATCATCAAGACCTGTACTTTTTGATGTGTTTAGAGAAATCAATTCCTTATGAATATAATCCTCAGTCACCGTTGCTAATATAAATTTAGCTCCTTTCACATTTCTCAGTGAATAAAAAGACTTAAAACATTGACTGCTGACAGAAAATGTGTTTGTACATGTTGGTTGTTTGGACACTAGATTTGAAGCTACATTGGTAAAAAAACACACAAAGCTATCAACTATCTTCTGTGGGTTATGACAGATGCCATTTTCTAATTTCAAATTAAGTTTTTCTTCACCTTATTATTTTTCAAACCTAGGTCTTCAATGCATTGCCAAAGTTTCTTAGGATTTTTCTTATTTTCCTCTATTTTATTTTTAAAATATTCAGATTTTGCCCTTTGTATTTCTCTTTGAACAATGTTACGAGTTTTACAGTAATTCTTGTAGTTGTCTTGTTTCTTTGACATGTTAAAATAATATAAAAGATGATCTCTTTGGCGAATTAAATTTAAAATTTTAGAATCCATGCACTCCTCTGTTCTTTGTTTAATTCTAACTTCCTTTATAGGTGCAACATTATCTAAAACTGATAAGAAAATTTTTCTGGAAAGCATTCCATGCAGTATTAACACACTCTGTATTGAAACATTCAGACCAATGCACTTCTGCCAGCTGTTGCAGAAAGTCGTCCACCGAATAGTTTCTCAATGATCTTATACGGACAGTATTATGCGTGTTAAAAACACCTGGACTTATATTCCGTGACGCATAGGTAAGTAGGTGGTCGCTTAAACCAACTGAGATGGTTCCAGACTGAATGACATTTTCAGGTGAGTTGCACAGTATATGATCAATAACAGTACTGGTGTTTGATGTAATTCTTGTAGGACTGTTGATCAGCTGCTTAAGATTGAACAGATTTAACACATGTTTATATGCTTCCAATATATTGCTCTGCTGCTGATAAGAGATGTTGAAATCACCTAAAATGTATGTCTCACAATCGGTCCTAAGTTTTAGAAGAGTGTTTTAAAATTTTTCTACAAAACTGGACTGATTCGGTGGTCTATATCCTACGGCTAAAATAATAGGCTTCGACTTGGGAAGGGAGATGTTAACTGGAGTATCTCTTCATCCGAGGTGGTCTCATCCTCTATGCGTGTGTATGCTAGTTTATTGTTTATATATAGACATACTCCACCACCATAGTTATGAGGAAGAAGGATGCCTCTTTGAGATATGTGAATTTCAGAGCCCCTGGGTCAGGGCTTCTTGGGTTAGGAAGAGGCTTTAATGTTTTTATAGTGACAATGCAGGAATTCTTAAAAAAACCTTTCCTTTGTTCCTAGATTTTGTGCCAATGATTTTAGTACATGTATATATTTATGATGAAGAAAGCCTCTTCCAAAAAATGTGCAGTTCTCCAAGGAAAAGCCATCATAGGAGCAAAAAAATTGCTAAGAGGGACATTAAACAAAATGTGTTGTAATATTAATCATTAACATGTTTTAAGTCCCTCTAGACAATTTGTCTCTCATAAGACATTGTCATTACCAGTAAAGTACCTGTCGCAAGGGGATGCTCCGCAAAATTAGTGGTGCTCTTGCTTCAAAGGATTTTTACCCCAAATGTTTAGATTGGAAGATTCTGCTTAAGTAATGAGCCCCTTTACAAACTTTAAGGATGTATTTTCAATTATTTATTGATCAAGATAAGCCAATATTTTACTTTAGGTTTGATATATCAATTACATGAAGGATATGGAAATAACGAACAGTATTCAATCTCAACGTGTATTATTATTGCTAGTGTCGGGAAGTATTTGAATAATGTTAGAAGTATTTGAACAATGTTTCTTTCCTTTATCTACAGTCTTAACTCTTGTCACAAACAGTTCCAGCTACTGAGTCGCTACATGTATTTGATTTTCTTCACTTTACCACTGCTAAACTCAAGAACGAAGAGGTTGTCTCTGGTGTCCACACATAAACCCCATGGATCCTTTAGATTACAGTTATCAATATAACCAAGGAACTGTCCGTCCTGATCTATGATGTGGATACAGTGGTTGTTCCAGTCTGCTGTCAGGATCTGACTCTGGCTGTCTTTTGTGATGCCACTTGGACTGAATGATTTCTTTGTCGTAGAGGGATGCCCAGTGTATCTAAATCTCAGTTTTCCTGCCTGATTAACAACCACTACTGCACCGGCAACAGCCACACAGATATCCAGGTTCCTGTTCTCACTGACGGAGGAACAAGATGAATATAAAGGTGTGCCTTCACTATCAAACTGAATGGTTTGTTTCTCAGTGGAGCCGGAGTAACGGACAACTTTTGATTGTTTATAATCATCACTGACCATGGTAACCAGGAAGTCACCAGAGAAGGTACTACAGACATAGTTAGGTATCCACCCCTGTAGTCTGATCACTTCCTGTATCTGGTCATTCTCCACTTTGTTTACAGTTCTTTTACCAGGGTCAGTGTAAACTAGATCTCCACTCCTTGTCACTGCTATGTCCTCTGGTCGGTTCTTTGACTTGGTTGTGAATGACTTTATTAATTTGCCCTGGAGGTTGAGAAGGAAAATGTATCTGTAGATTCCACAAAACCAGAATTCTTCATCACGGAGACAGGTTATTCTACCTAGAAGTTCCCGCTCAGTGTCCATGGTAGTGATAAGCTCAGGTTCATCAAGCAGTGGTTTCATAGGAGGACAGGATACAGCTTCTGGTGTCTGGTTCATTGTGAAGTCGTGTTCTTTTGTTGAAATTGATAATGCTAAAAGAGAACAAAACATATCATGAAGCTGTTCTGTGTTGATTTTATGAGGAGAGAAAACTTGGTGAGGGTACCTGTAAAGTGCGAAACGAAATAGGAACGAAACGATACGAAATGATACGAAACGAAATCTGCCGAAACAAAACGATGTCTACAAAAACGAAACAAAACCTACCGAAAAGAAACGAAACCTACCGAAACGAAACAAAATCAAAACGAAACCTGTCGAAACGAAACAAAACTTTCAGAACGTTTATATGGTTTACTTTTACTTTATTTGAAATTTATATAGTTCAAGCATCACAGGCCATTGTTTCGCTTCAAACTCATACATAGGCATCGGAAGGAAATTAAATGTGGGGGTGGGGGTGGGGGGGTTAACCAACAAAAAAGATAAACCTCGATTTTCAGTGCCTATATAATACATATCTTTGCAAAAAAAAATTGGGGTGGGGGATGATTAACCAACCATCCATATATATATATATACATGTGTATATATATATATATATATATATATATATATATATATATATATATATATATATATATATATATATATATATATATATATATATATATATATATATATATATAGTAAAGTGCAAAAAAAATCCGGATTTCAACTTAAGTATTTTTTTTTATTTTTGCAACAATATTCCCAAATGGAAGCAAAATAATGAATATAGAACCACTGAATTTACAATGCATGAACTTAATAGTCAGTCAGACCCCCGTGTCTCACTATACACAGAGCGATGCGCCGTTGCATACTTTCTACCAGACTGTCTATATAGTTCTGATCCAAACCCATCCATGTTTCCATGATTGTAACTTTCCAGTCTGTGATATAATCTGGCTGATTTTTTTCCACACGATCTTTCATGATCCGCTAAACATTTTCTATCGTATTTAAATCCGGTGACGCAGCAGGCCAGTCCATTACGGTCACGTGATTCTGTGTAAACCAGTCACGGGTATACCTTGCGGTGTGCGGTCTAGCGTTGTCCTGTTGTAAAACATAAGGTAGATCGTTTGTCACAATATTGGATGATAACAACCCCTCCTCCAAAATTTCACAGTACTTCACTGCAGAAATATTTCCACTGACAGAAACAAGCGGAGTTAAACCCAACTTGCTTATTCCACCCCATACCGTAACAGCTGGTGAGAATTTCGGCACCATTTTTTGACAATATCCAAATTTTGCCCACCTTTTTCGGGTACATCTGTAGAACTGAAATCGACTTTCGTCCGTAAAAATCACATTGTCAAAATTGTCATTCTGATGAACGATGCACCATGCCTCTTTTTTACGCTTATGTTCTGCGGTCATTAGTGGCACCTTAAAAGGGACCGATTTGAAATAATTTCTGCGAGCCAAAGTCCGACCCATAGTCCATTTTGAAACTAAAACGGATCCCCTTCTTGCACATTCATTGGCAATTTGCTGTGCTGACCATTGCGGATGAGAAGCAGCAAGTTGTGCAGCCCGTCTGCTGTCATTCACGTCAAAAATTTTCTTTCGACCAGATCCTTGAACCCGTATCTCGGACTTCCCTTCACGAAATCTTTTCAAATTATCATACACAGTAGACCTAGGTATGTTTGTTATTTCACACAATTTTTGCGCCGAAGTGATTCCGCTTTCATATAAATTTAGGAGACGTTTTCTGTTGTCAATTTCTGACATCACTGTAATCCGAAGATATGTCGTCTGGCAAAAGCATCATCACGTGACGTCACATAGAAACAAGGGGAATAACTCTAAAGGTACCTCTTTTATTTTTAGATATGAAAATAATGTTTAAAAATTATATATTTAAATAAACATGCATATGAAAAATATGCATAGAAAAATCCGGATTTTTTTGCACCTAACTATATATATATATATATATATATATATATATATATATATATATATATATATATATATATATATATATATATATATATATATATATATATATATATATATATATATATATATATATATATATATATATATATATAGGTAACTCTCGATACCTCAAAGTCCGCGGGACCGAGGAAAAACGAGAGAGACCAAGAGTTCGAGTTTTCAAGAGTCTGGAATTTTCCGGGTTTGTTGGACAGGTTTTAAATTAGTCTTACCTGATGTAATGATTTTCATGCAGTCCTAACGTTTCACACGTGGTTTTTATAAAACGACGTTTTGTTTTCTTTTTTAGATGAATGTTTATTCAACTGAGTAAGCTAAAATATACATAATCAGTTCATGTTTATGTAGTTATTCTTTATCATACGGACATCATACCACGCATTCGTTATATGAAAACGACATTTTACCAGCGTCGGGTGGTACATAGCATTGTGACTTTTCCAAACATGTGCATTGAACGAAGTTCTGTAAGTATTTGTCCAACAATAGTCCTCATATTGACATTGAGGCTGTTTCTGAATTTTTCTTAACTCGTTAAACTTTTACACTGATTCGAAATTAAAATGAAATGTTTCGTCTTGTAATATGCAAGTACAATTTCTCAGGGACACTGCGTTTCTAAATTATCGTAATACAGTCAATGATAATCATTTTAATAGCATATAGACATCAAAAAGCTAATTGTACATCAATTATCACGTTGCAGTTTTATTGTCACCTGAATAAACATCCCGTTTCACAAGACCCGCGTCTTCTGCCTGGGGGTGTCGAGTGGTTACGACCCGATTCCGTGTTCGACCCGCGTGGTAACGAACCGAGTCGTTATATATATATATATATATATGAACTTTTTCAACGCAGTTAAAGAATGTATACTTAAAGCATAGAAATAAAATAAATTTTGTGAATTATACAAAATTTAGTCTTTATGCTGGTAAAGGTAGACAATTTGCCATCTTTATGTAAATTCCTGTCTTTTCCCCATGTAAATTTATAGAAATTCAGTAATATTCTTTTCAAATTGATTTTAAATTGTGGGGTTGACATACCTTAAAAATCACTAATTTTAATATCAATATGTTTAAGTAAGAAGTTAACACAAGAATATTATAAAGTAAAACCATTTTGGTGTAGTGTTTTAGAGCAATTAAAAACCTTACTTAGCAAGGGAAATTCACCATCTAGATTCTCTAATCTATGCCAGTATAACAACATATTTTTAATGACATCAAAATGTAAATTCAAACGTCCTAGCTCAGTTCTTACAGCAAAATTGCTGCTTTTACCATGAACCCTTAGTAAATGTTTGTAAAATTTAAGATTTAGAATTTCGCCTTCTAAACTTTGGTATATTTTGTCTAGTGTTATATTTGGATTTCTCTTAAATTTAGAAGTTGTTGGATCAACAAAGCCCATAACTCCAAAACATACAGGATAATGAATGGGTTTAATAGTGTGGTCAAATACATGTAAAGTAGTTCTAATTGATGGATAAAATGTGAGAAAGTCTTTTTGAAGTTTGAAATAGGCTTTTTTTGGCTTTGTTACAACAATCATTTTTAGCATTACTTAGTGTTCCAGATGCATTAAGAGTCAGACCCAGATACTTGTATTGTTTAACACATTCAATATTGTTGTTAATAGGGATGTCAAAATTGTCAATAATTGATATTCGAATATTCGATTGTAGTATTCGAATATATTCGAATATTCGATAAAATAAATACATCTTGCATTATAACAACTTGTTATCCAAATGGAAGGGAATTTTAACGTGTTTACCAGATGAATTAAAGACTATAATTTTTGTTTTCTCTGTATTAACTTTGAGACACAAGTCCTTTCAGTATGTAGTTAGCATATTGAGTTTTTCTTGTAGACCTTCAGCAGTTGGGGAGAGAAGTACCATGTCATCAGCATACATGAGGCAATGAATGGACATTGTTGAATCATTGTTTAATTTTACAAAACTTTTAGAATTTGACAGATAATTTGATAGATCATTGAGATATTTCTTGAATAGTTTTGGGCTCATGTTATCACCTTGTCTAACCCCATTGAAAGTACGGAAGTAACCGATTAATTTGTTACCCAGTTTAATAGAAGAATAGCTTTTAGAATACATATCCTTAACAATTGAGTAAAATTTGGTGCTAATTCCAGCTTTTAAAAGTTTAAGCTTCAGACCAGCATGGTTTATACTTTCAAAGCAAGCATATAGCTTCCCTTGTTTTGATTTGCAGTATTTTTTCAATAAGTGTTTTCAAGGCAAAAATATTGTCTGAAGTTCTAGCTTGTTTTGTAAATCCTATTTGACAAGGATTGCATTTTAAATATTTATCTAATCTTGAGTTAAGAATGACGTTAAACAGTTTGCCAACTGAGCTGGTTATTGTGATTCCTCTATAATTGTTGGGATCATTAGTGTTGTTAGAATTGTATACTGAAGTGATGTATCCTTCACACTATGAAGAAGGATAATATCCATGAGTTAAGCAACCATTAAAGATTTTCAGTAATATTGGTACCAGAACCATTTGACCTTGTTTATGCCTAGGTCACATTTCCCGGCCGGTAGCCGTAGACCGGTGGTAATCGGTAGTAATCCGTGGTGTTAATGATGCCTCAACATCGGTCCACATCGGCCAAGTAGTCCTTCAAGTATCAGTCACATTATCCAGCGATGGGGTATACGATGTACAACCAATGTGTTTTATGAGAAAAATGGCGTGGTTGCCGGCCGGACTTACAAAGGCCCAGCGATGCATTGCTAATCATAAAACGATGTTCCAGAATAATCGGCCGATGTATATTACATCGCTAATACATTGGTGAAAATTGTTCGTACATCGGTCGACTACGGGCCAATGTTTTGTCGAACATCGACCGATGATCGGTGGTTATCTGTTGAACAACATTAAACTCCCCGATGACCTCAGATTCAACATATATTGGACGATTCTCGGCCATACATCGGCCGATCCTTGAAAGATGTGTTAATGATGGGTAGCCGATGAGGAGCGATGTGAGGCATCGTTGGAGACATCGCTGAATTTTAACTACGAATTATTTCCTACCGATGACCCCACCGATTCGCAAAAAAGGCTCAGTCGCCGTCCGATCACTAGTGGTGCCCGGCCGGCAACCACGCCATTTTCATCAAAAAACGCATCGGTTTCTCATCGTGTACCCCATCGTTGGATAATGTGACTTATACTTTAAGCATTTCATTACATATTCTATCAGTACCAGCTGCCTTACCATTTTTTAGTTTACCTATTGCTTTACTTATTTCATTGAAAGATATTTTTAGTCAAGATCATTAAATATGGGTGTTGTTGTTTTCTCAGCTTGTTTTAGTTGGTCTTTAAGAAACTGATCTCGATCGAGGAAATCCTCATGAGTTTTATTCAATTTTTGAAGTGGTTTAACCACTCATTATTAGAGATTGATGAATCAATTGTCCCTGTATTTCCAGTTCTTAATTTGTCTAGAAGTTTCCAATAATTTTTTTTGGATCAATTGAAACTAAAGCATTTAGGTTGTTGATGATATTAGAATGGTATGTATGTTTTCGTAGCTTGTTGTATATTCTATATGCTTTGTAATATTGATTCTTAATATTGATATCACTGGGGTAGTGGCCAAATAAAGTTCCCTTCCTAACTAGTTTTGAGCGCATATTTATCAACTTGTTATCAAATCATTTCATTTTATGTTTAGCAGGGCTTTTATTACTTTTACATGTTTTTTTAGGTAAGTTTGGTTTTAATGACATAATGGCTGCAGCTTCCGGGGAATCTTTTAATCTATTTATGGTTGATTCTATAGATTCTATGTCATCGATGCCCATGGAGTTATCAAGATTGCATTTTATTGGGGGGGGGGGGGTTTGTTATGCCTCTATAAATTTAAAAGAAGAGTCTCTACCCCCACTTAAATGATGAATGGGTCTTGTAATTATTATTATCTTTACTATTTTCTCTATGAGCAGAATCATGTTGAGAAAAAAAATTCCATGATAACATACAGTGGCAGTCAGATAATGTGGAAATAAAATCTGATACTTCAGAAAACAAAATACGTTGTACAATTTTTTCATCAGATAAAAGATAATCAACAACACTACTTCCATGATAATTATGGCAAGTAAATTTTCCAAAAATGTCACCAAAAAATCTTCCGTTTATAATACGAAGTTGGTTTCCAATGCAAAAATCTATTAGTTCTTTTCCTCTCTTATCCACATAAGTGTCCCTATTAACTCTTTTGAAAATATCATTATCAATTTTGTATGTTTCAAATAAAGGTAAATATTGGTTGTTATCATCTAGTATATAGTCAGCTGCATTTCCTGTTCTAGCATTAAAATCTCCACAAAGAATTATATTTCCTAAATCTTTATATTGATTAATATATATTCTTCTGTACGAGTTCCAGAATATTAACATTATTTCGTGTTATTGCAGGTGATCCCTCAGGGTGTTGTAAACAGTACATTTATACAAATTTTTATCAAATTTTTTAAAGTTTTCTCTCGTTTGATCCATTGATAATCACTACATGTATTTTTAATTACAAAAAACATGATCTTTAATCTCATGCTTAATTAATACTGATATCCCTCCATAGTATCTGCCATTACAAATTGTGTAATGTGGCAGTGAAAATCATCATGTAATACAACTGTATCTGGTCCAATGTGTGTTTCCACAAGAAATACTAAATCTTTATCTATAATTTTTGATAGAAAAAGCTCGTCATCCATTTTGTTCATACCTTTTGATATCAATCCAATATTCCAAAAAGTACATTTAACTTTTGTCTTTCTGTACATCTGATACAGGTAAAATTCCAAATTTTCAAACCCAAATCAGGAGAAAAGGTACAATATCCTTCATAACATATAATACAATGTATAAACTAGCAACTATATGTGAGGGAAAAAAGGCAGTTGCAAATAAACATGACATTCATGAGTACAGGTGCACCGATAAATGGAAGTGGTACAATATTCGAGAATGGAATTCATACATTGAAGTACCCGGTAAAAGAATAGCATTGTTTATATATATCATCAGTGTAATTGATAAGTAATACCTGATATGGTGATAAAAAAACAAAATTTAGTAGTTGTAGTTAAAGCCATAGCTGGCAGGATGGTAAGGTCTACCTTCCCATGGATCGGATGGTGCGTACTAGTAGTTTCGCCATGCACTTTTGATGGTATTTGTACGACGTATTTGGTGAAGCACAATGATAGTCAGGGTCTTGGTCTTTTCCCATCTGCAATGGAGCCTGCTCGATTCCTAAAGCTTGAAGGATTGATCTTTTGATATTGGATGCTAACATGGCAACACCATCTTGTGTAAGATGAACATTGTCCCTTTCAAGGACCTTGGCAGGCCTATTAGACATGTTTATGTTTTCACTGATATGCACGAGTGAGTCACTTTTGTATTTATTCTCCAGTAGGGCTTTGATTAGAGCACTTTTAGCATTGTGTAATTCGTCGTCTTGACGAGGAGTAAATAGTGACAGAACCACTTTGGCTGACCACTTTTGAGTGATGATGTTGATGATGTCTTCAGTCTCGTTAACACAAGTCTCAGGACTTTTTGCCTTTACATCATTGGTGAGGTGATGAAGAACGACAACATCTGGTGCTGCATCCTCATATCTTACTATGGTATCCTTGGTTTCATCAATTGCGTATGCAAGTTTCTTTGTTGATATGAATGATGAACTAAGAATGTCTGGATTAATCTTCTTAGTGCTAGATGTCCCCACAAACAGGACTTTGGGTTTAGGGGGTTTTGTCTTGGGAGAAGTCTTATATCCCTTATGAGGCTCATATGGTGAAGAGTGATTTTCTTCAACTTTCTTTTCTCCTACACATTTAAACTTCTCACAGTTAGATTCCATACTTGGAACATGCATTTTCTAACCAAGAATCTCTTTAAATAGTGCCTCGTTTTTTCCTTGGGGATTTTGTTTTCATTTTCAACGTTGAGTAACTCTTCATTTTTTGTTTTAATTTTTTCCACTAATGTTGAGCCTTCTGATTTGTTTGCTTTCAACAAGTCAAGGAGTCGGTGTTTGCATGTATTGTGCATGATTTTTTCATTCTTCGGTTGGGCTTCTTTAGTTTCTAATTCAAGTTGTTGATTTGCGATTTTAACTTGAATTTCATTCTTGATTTCATCTGATTTTTTAAGCTTGTTTTTTATTGAGTTAATTTCATTTTCAGGACTTTTTGATTTACTTGGTGTTGTTGACATTTTACTGTACTGGTTGTTCTAGTTTTCAACGGCTAAAGAAAGAGTACTAACTGTTCTTTGAAGTGATTCCAAATCTTTTAAGAATCTTGTTTCTAAGGTTTTCTCGAGTCCAGTGTGAAATTTGCTCATTTCCTCTAAATCTAGGACCATACTTTCTTGAAATCTATCCAGGTCATGCACAGAAGCTGAAACAATTTGGCTATGATCACCATTTAGCAATTGTTCCTTGTTCAAATAACGCACAGAGTTCTGGCTTTGCGAACTTTCAGTTACAGATTTGGGATGGTTTCCTCTCCTTCGGTCGATGCAGTAATTCTATTCACTAATTCTTTCAGCAGTGGGGAGATTTTGGTCACGAATGCATCTTTTCCATTTCCCTAGACCGGAATAGTGCCAGTTGACACGATGACTAGTATCATCCCCAATGTCTATGCAAAGAGAATGGTTTGTTAGGGAATTGTTGGTGGTATCCCACTTTTCTGGGTTGTTATACCATTTGACTTAGAAAGAGTTACACATTTTCAGTTTTTGTAAGTATATAATTTGTAGAGCTCTAATCCAGCCGAATACACGTTCCTGTTTTGTTCGAAATGCTACCATCCTGGCTTGTTCTTCATAGAGGTGTGGATTAATTTCTTCGTATGGCGCCTGTCTTGCTTTTGGACCCCATGGGCGGGCGGAGTTTGTTAGGAATACAATTCTCTGGGTATTCATTGTAACGTCAACAGTCGATAGGTCTTTAAGACATTCGAATTCTTCCGTTGTATTCGACATATTGTATGACTGCGGTCGAGGAAAGCTAGGAAGCAACGTGTTTTTTAAACAAATTAGAAATAATAGCTTATATGGATAAAATCGATGTCATTTGGTTACTTCAATCACCTTCAATTGATGTTACTGATTATGGATCCTTACTCTTTCAATGGGAGTTGAAAAAAGCTTTAGCAGTTTAGCTGAACATAATACCTGTTCGGATCCCGAGCCCGATCCTAATACATAAATGAGCCTTTACATGTAACACATCAATTTTGATAGATATGTTGTATCTAGATAAATAAGGATTACAAATAAGAGTAAGATATAAAAAATATTGAAATTATGCATGCATAGTATGCTCGTGCATATTTGCAGCTGGCAAATATGTAAATACATCATTAGACTAAGGAGGGAGTTTTGTTTCGTTTCGGCAAGTTTCGTTTTGATTTTGTTTCGTTTCGTCTTGATATCCTTTCGTTTCAGTAGGTTTTATTTTGTTTTGGTAGATTTCGTTTCGTTTAGTTACGTTTCTATTTCGTTTCGCACTTTACATGTACCCATTTGGTGATGCAATATTGATTTTAGAAGGTAATTTTTTTAACTCAGCATACCTGGATTTGTGTTTATCAATATTGATGAGACATTTTGGTGAAATTCCCTTTTAGCTCATCTGTGCCAAAGGCTCAAGTGAGCTTTTTCTGATCACATTTTGTCCGGCGTCCATCTGTCTAGCTGTCCGTCTGTCTGTCTGTCTAGCTGTCTGTCTGAAAACTTTAAACATTTTCGACTTTTTCTCAAAAATGACTGGGCCAATTTCAACCATATTTGCCACAAAATATTCTTGGGTGAAGGGGAATCAAGTTTTTTCAAATGAAGATCTACGTCCTCATTCAAGGGGAGATAATTGGGAATTAATAAAAATTTGGTGGGATGTTTTAAAAATCTTCTTCTCAAGATCCACTGTGCCAGGATAGATGAAACCTATGGGGAAACATCCTCAGGAAGTGTAGATTTAAGTTTGTTCAAATCATAACCCCTGGGCTTAGGGTGGGGCCAAAATGGCCGACCAAAATTTTACATAGAAATGTATAGGAATATTCTTTAAAAATCTTTTTCTCAAGAATAACAAAGCCATAATTGATCATATTTATATGGAAGCATCCTCAGGTAGTGTAAATTCAAATTCAAAGATACATGTAGCACAGATTTTAGTTTGGCAAAATCATGACCCCCGGTGGTAGGGCGGGGCCAAAAAGGCCAACCGAAGTTTTACAATGAAATACATTTGTATGAAGAAAAATTCTTTAAAAATCTTCTCAAGAATAGCAAAGGCATAATTGATCATATTTATACAGGGTTCTCCATAAGGGGTTTTACCATGGCAGCCCGCCATGGTTAAATTTATGTGTATCATGGTTTATCGAGCTGCGCCATGGTTAAAATTGTGTTTATACCACGACTGCCATGCACCTCGAATCCCTCGAAGGAAGGACTGTGCTAAACAAACACGTCGTTAATCAGCGACTATGCTGTGAAGCGTGACAATCAATGGAGAGTCAATCAGCTGATCAGATGATTATCAATATTTTGAGAGTTTATTATCCTGTACACATGTAATTAATTTTCGGGAACTTCAACATATTCACTCTGTCACCGGGTCATTTTTAGGAATAAAACTCCAACACTGGATTCGTATTTGATAATAGTATTAAGTAATTAATAATGTGCTTATAGCAAAATAAACATACATATAAATTATATCATTTTAAAGAAACATCCTCAAATAGTGTAAATTCATGTTTGTTCAAATCATGACATCAGGGGGTAGGGCGCGGCGAAAATGGCCGATTCAATGTCTTACATAGAAATATATAGGATTTTTTTTAAATATTCATCTCAAGAATAGTAAATCCATAACTGATCATATTTAAAGGGAGGAATCTTAGGTAGTGTAGCTTAATGGTTGTTTAAATCATGACCCCCAGGGGTAGGGTCGGGCCAAATTGGCCGATCAAAGTTTACATAGAAATATATAAGAAAATTCTTTAAAAATCATCTTCTCAAGAATAGCAAAGCCATGATTTGTCATAGGACTACATCTGGATGTAAACTTTTCAATACCAATATCTATCTTTTCCTAGCCACAGTGCTCACTTTATGTTCTTTAGATAAATCAGGGAGATGCTCCCCTACACAGGCCTTTCAGAGTTTAACATGACTTAAGTCACAGTACATTGGAAGAACAAGGGTCTCATACATTTTACAGTGCAGGACATCTTGGGCACTGAACCACGGGTCCATATTTAAAGAGGCTGGGGAGGACAGCCATTTTCAGACGATTTCGATCTCCTTCAAAAGAAGAGCTCCACATAAAGATATACAAAAGTGATCAAATTTTAAAACTAAAGTGTATCAATATTTTCTTTGCCAAATGATAGTTGACACCTTAAAAAATAAGCTAAATCTGGTGGTTAATTTGTTGCTCCCCCAGCCTCCTTAAGAAAGATCTAAAAGTGTTAGTCTAAAAAAGATCAATTACATCTCAAGTTAAATGGAAAAATAGAAAAAAGCAAAATAATTTGTAAATCTAAGTGTGTGACACACAGCACCTTACCAACTTGGAAAGTTCTATTTTTTCCCATACTGGTAGACATAATTAAGAAATTAAGAGAAAATTAGTCTCGTTATAGTCACATTGAATTGTTAAAGATGTAATAATCTTCATCTAATTAATGTTTTGCTATTATTTCCCTGCAATACAAGTTGCATCTGGAGATTAATAAAAAAATGATCCATACAAGTCTTTTTCCTAGTCTTGTAAATGCACAAAATAACTTTTTGTTCTTCGCAATTTTTTAAAGTGTCTGAAAGACTAAAAACTAGAGAGTTCCATTTTAGATAAGTCATAATTATGTAAAAATTTCAGTGTAACTAAAATGGTAGTTTTCTTTTAGGAAAAAGCAGTTGAAAATTTTGAGAAAATCAGTAATTTTTGAGAGGGGAAGGTCGATATTCAGACCTAAATTGGGCATCGAAAAATCACTATAGTTAATTGGCCTTGTTTGATATGTTGATGCCTTATTATAATTTCATTCCAAAGACAAAGGAAAATATCTTTATTACAAAAGCAGTATTGTGTTTCATAGAAAATAAACATTATGCAAGACTCAGCATACGGTGCTTTGCAGATGTGAGTTTTGGAAAAACCCTCTCTTATCAAAAAAATAAAGTTAAGGGTGGTTTATTGGAATCAGCTTGTTTGTCCAGCTGTCTGTTTGTCCATCTGTCTGTAGACAATATTTTGACTGGACTGTTTTTCGTAAACTTTTGCAAAGGTTTTTTTTTAAAATTTATACACTTGTTATTCACCATATGAAGGTTTGTACCCATGATCAGATGATTTTTCTGATGATTTTTCTGCATTTCACACTGAATTTTTTTTTAGCTCACCTCAATTAGGCTCAAGTGAGCTTTTCTGATAAAAATTTGTTCGTTGTCTGTCGTCGTAGTCGTCGTCGTTGTAAACGTTTGACGTTTTCATCATCTTCTCATGACCCGCTGGGCCAATTTCAACCAAACTTGCCACATAGTATCCTTCGGTGAAGGGGATTCAAGTTCAAATGAAGGGCCACAACATCTTCAAAGGGGAGATAATTATGAATTTTTGAAATATTAATGGCAATTAATTTTAAAAAATCTTCTTCTCAAAAGCCACTGAGACAGGAAAGATGAAACTCACGTGGAATCATCCTCTGGTAGTGCACATTTGAATTTGTTCAAATCATGACCCCTGGGGGTAAGGTGGGACCACAATGTTCGATCAAAGTATTACATAGGAATATAGAGGAAAAATCTTCTCAAGAACGATTGAGAAAGGAAATATGAAACTCGTGTTGATTCATTCTCAGGTAGTGTAGATTCAAGTTTGTTCAAATTATGATTAGGATAGGGTGAGGTCACAATGGCCGATCAAAGTGTTACATAGGAATATATAGGAAAATATTTTTTAAAATCTTCTCCAGAACCATTAGACCAAGAAAATCTTCTTTTCAAGAACTGCAAAGCCATTATTAGTGATATTTATATGGAAGCATCCTCAGATGGTTTAAATTCTAGTTTGTTTAAATCATAATCCCCAGGAATAGGGT
Source organism: Saccostrea cuccullata (assembly GCF_032062105.1). Lineage (NCBI taxonomy): Eukaryota > Metazoa > Mollusca > Bivalvia > Ostreida > Ostreidae > Saccostrea > Saccostrea cuccullata. The sequence goes on from NW_026927750.1 coordinate 21,786, forward strand.
GGGACCATAATGGGAGATAAAAGTTTAACATTTAAATATATAAAAGAAAAGGTTCTTCTCAAGAATAGCAATGTCATAATTTGTGATATTGATATAGAAGCATCCTCTTGAAGTGTATGATTAAATTGGTTCAAATCATAATCCTCAAGGGTAGGATGGGGTCTCAATGGCGAATTAAAGTTCAATAGGAAAATAAAGGGCGAAATTCCAAGAACAGAACAGCTATGTTAAGTCATATTGACATGTAAGTATCTTCTTGTATTGAAGATTTTAAATTAATTTGTTCAAACCCTGGCCCTTCGGCGAAGGGAGGGAAACAACGGGGAATCAAACTCAAATTATAACGAAGTAATATATACAAACAAAATGTGAAAAAAAATCTTTAAAACCTTTTTCTCAAGATCAGCAAAGTTATATACTGTATTGATATGGAGGCATTCTCAAGTAGTATCAAACTTCAAGCTCCCATCCCCCGTAAACTTTTTTAATTCTGATCTGATTGGTGCTTTTTCCCAGCCAATGTGCTTAAGTGAACGATGTAGCCCCTGGACCTCTTGTTAATTTTCAATTTTTTGAATTTGAAAACTATTGTAAGGATTCGTCTAAAAACTTGTACAAATATTTTTCACCATATATCATGAGGATATTTTATTCCTTGGTTTGAGGACATACGCAAGGTACCTTGCCTACTGATACATATTTAAGATATTCTTAATTTAAGATTACAGTGCAATCAGATATTCATAGACAAAAGATCAGCATGCGTTACCAGGGGTTTTCGGAAGACATCAAATCATGAACATTTTTGCATTATTCAAAGAAAAATACACAAAAATTACAATACATTATTTCCAGCTTTTTTCTCATCATAATTTGTTATAGAAGAGTTGAACAAGTTCATATATAGACATTAAAAGTATTGCACATAGGTCCTTCATTTAGTGGAACTCTTCATCTCCAGGGAAGGTCCCAATTAAGTTCAAAGCACGGTGCGTATGACCTTAAGAGGAGATTAGTTTTGCCACCAAGTTTATGGTTGCATGGAATGAAGTACAGACTAAAGTACAGATTGCCACCCCCATCTCTACAAAACTCCTACTTTTCAAGCAAGGGGTTCAGTAAATGAAATAGAGGAAAACAAAGTGAAAAACAAAAAAAAATTAAAAAAAAAACTTTTACCTTGTTGTTTTCACATCAATAAAAGTATTTCAAAAGAAAATTAGGAACTTACACATAACAGGTAGTTTTTCCTACATGGCTGTCAATTGTACATGTATATCAGTGTTTCAGTCTTCCTCGGATCAAAAGTCCATTGATAACCATATCTTGGGTCAATAATTGATATCAAGGCCCTGTCACACAACATATACCAATGATTCTACTATAATATATACCATATATGCTGACATACACGGAAAGTTTGATATAAAGATAAATAAAAAAAAACATGTGGAAGATCTATGGATAGCTTTATAAAGCACAATTTACAACAACTTTTAAACTAACATAACTGCCCTAAGTGAAGAAATATTAATATAGAAAGCACAAAGAAATTCACTTTTACATGGATATACCCACTTCCGCTCCAGCCCGGGGTTGAACTCTCGACTTTCGTAATCTGTCTCCTAGCACTGCAGGAAGTTCCGAACAGCGCGCTCGACCGCTGGGGTATCTAGGCGAGTCAAAAAACTTGCTTCAGATGCCGATGAAATTCTCGCAGCGCTGCCCTACACTACACGGTCATTGGGAATAGAAGTGAGATATAGTTATTTGGACACTAGTTTTAACAGAGGATTGTTACCAATACATGTTGTACTGAAATTAATTATCATTGATGAAGCACAATTTACAACAACTCTTAAGCAAGCATAACTGTCCTAAGTGAAGAAATATTAATATAGAAAGCACAAAGAAATTTACTTTTACATGGATACCCACTTCCGCCCCAGCCCGGGTTTGAACTCTCGACCTTTGGAATCTGTCTCCTAGCATTGCAGGAACAGGTCGCTAGACCGCTCGTCTATCTAGGCAAGTCAAAAAAGTTGCTTTCGATGCCGATGGAATTCTATATATATATATATCCAATGATAAAAAATTCAAGAATCACAAGACTCAAAAATTATTTTTACTGTTAGCGCTCTCTGCCTATGGCGCTTCAGACAGTCAAACATTTAACTGTCTGAAAAGCTTAAGGCATAATTTTATATACAGTGGACCTTCAGTTCTAAATCTGGATGCAGCTTCAGTAAAAATATTCAGTATTTTTCATTTAATGTCATTTTGTTTAGTGGTGATTCAGGTATCTAGATGCTTCCAAACAAAATGACTGAGAACCAAAGCTTCTGGATAAATGGGGCTACACTGTAGTAATAGATAAAAATAATAAATCAAAAAAATATCAGGATAGAACTGGAATGTAGATTAAATAATTAATCAAACTAGAATTTGTCCACCTATATACCGGTATCCCAAAGATATGGTGTCCTGTTTTTTTCAATTTTTGTTTTTCAAATGAAATCTTGACAGTTATGCTTTTGGAGTATTATTGTAGTAAACAGACTTTCCTCACACATTGTTTCATTATTTTCAGACTGTGAATATGATATGAAGGTATGAAGATATACAGTCACAAAGAGTAATTTATTGCCAGCTCTGATCCCTGCCTCAACTGTTCCTGCATGAATTCCATTGTTAGGTGTATCCCCATCATGTGCCCCAATGTAGATTTCTCCTGTAGGAACCCCATCAAAAAGGGAGAGATATTTGTGAATATGTCTGTCCTAGTAGAGAACACCAAACACGTAACGAACGAATATCTGTTTTACGAACGGTAAACTTGTTTACTTTGTGATTACCTGTGTAACTGACGAAATGTACGGACGAATCACACGTAAAGAAAAATAAAAATTATTTGTCAATTTGATAAGTATAATCGCTTTGGTGTTCCACGTATCTGAGTATGACATAAATATATGCATATATTTAGGCGTGTATTTATTGATTCCTTTTAATTAAATTATAACAAATGAAAATTGATCCATATTATATTAAAGCGGCACAGTGAATCAAAATCATATCGTAATTTTAAGATATCTATAGCATACAGAGAAAGACTTATGAAATAATGAGTATTTAGCGAATATATGACAATTAAACTGCAAGAATTGACTGCACAATATAATTGCCGGAAAAATAAAGGTTGTATCTACCGTTTCGTTGTTTCGGTTATGTCAAGGTCACGCAACTCTTATTTTTAGCTCAAACTTGTAAACAACATTCAACTGGAGCATGCAAAGGTTAGAAATGTGTTCTAAAAACTTTTTTTAAAAGATTAAATCAATTTTTTGTCTTCTTACATTCATTCGTGGATAACTGAGACCATGGTAACTATGGAAACTTATTCAACACTTTTCTGCGCACGCGTACAATAGGGAGGAAGAAGTACCAGGGTATTTTGCAATATTTTCGTTCTGGGGCAGACAGAAATTATTTTTACTTTTATTTTTCCCCATAAAAATATCATTTTTAGGTTCTGAAACATGTAATTTTCTGAAACTGAATACTTTTAGGAATTGAACAAAATTTACAGAGGTCATGCGAAAATTCTACTTTTGTCAATTTTCCCCTTTGTGCGTCACAGTGCCGCTTTAAAGCATTGGCAGACCAGAGGGGGGTTCCGGGGGTTTAACCCCCCCTTTATTTTTGTACAGAGAGAAAGAGAGAGAGAGAATAGCTTTTCTGTAATATAGATATTTATACGTCTAATCATTTGAAAAATAAAAATATCGCTGTCCTTTCTGTTCGCTAGATATGTAGATTTTTTCGTATTGCTTTCCTCCGTGTACCTTCACAACACCGTCTAAGGGCTCCGAATATCCACAAGTAACATACAAGGAAGATTCCAGGGAAGTTAAGCTATACCATTTTTGGACCATCTTCAGAAGTAACTAACTTTAGAAGTATGCATAGATATTTTTAATCAAAATAGAAAAATGTTAAAATGTTCCTGCAGTATGCAGAAGGAGGAGGTAACTTTTTCTGAGAATAATGTTTTGCTGCAGTTTTAGATAATATTTTGTTTTGGAAGCTCCCTCCACATCTTTTGTTGCCGGAAAATACGCAGATTCAACATTGAAAGTATTGTACCGAACAGAAAAGTGACATGAAGCCCCCCTCTACCCCTTCCCAAGTTTAAGGTGTGGAACATAGTTTTTTTTGTTTTGTTTTTTTTTTTTTGGTTTGTTTGTTTGTTTTGCTTGTCAAATGTTTTTGGAGCCCTCCCTTCTTATAAATGAAGCAACGGACTTGAAGTGGCCATGAATGTGATTCTATCCAGGAGTGCTGGGTACACTGACCTGGAACCCCTTTTTTTCAAAAATTGCTGGATCCGCCAATGTTAAAGGATGAACTTTGTTTATAACGATAATGTCTTATGTATGGCAGTTCAAATTCACAAAAATGAGGTAAACATCTAATAGTTTCACAGTCGAAAAACTAGGTTTATCGGTTGTAAACTATAGTTTACGGACTGTACTGTAACTATACTTTTTACAATTACACTCAGGATTCAAATCTATAAAGAGTCTCAAACAATGCACGACCAGTTGTGACCACTTGACAGGCAAATTTTGAACATTTATCCTGGACTATCCCTCTCAACATTTGTCTAATATTAATGAGTTTGTTTTCATGTCTTAGATAATCTACTTCCTATAGGAATAGAATTTACCTCAATTCCATATATAGTCAAACAAGTTATTGAGAAGTCTTTAGAGGAAAATATACTCTCAAACGTAAATGTTTGAAGTTTCTAACATCAGAGAGACATTTTGAGATATTGGCCTGATTTTTATTCCATTCTTGTAACCCATTACAAAGACCAGTTTAAAACTTAAACAAAACTGACAAGATGAACTAGCACCCATTGGTTAACATTTATCAAATAATATTGATTGTTAAATGAAAGTCTAAAGGTGCTTTGGGATATTTCGAAATCATCTCCTTTGTCTAGCTTAACCATAAGTGTCTCTCAGATATGATCTGTAATACATTTTCATTAATGTCACATTGCACAACTTATTTTTCACAAAATGTCTTCATTTACTGATAATACATTATATCGCCAAATTATCTATATATATTTAGAAGTATTTGTATGTTTTGAGAATGAAATGATTTAAAAAATCAGAATATAATAGCACTTTTAATAGTGCTCACCAAATGACATGGTAAATCTGCACACATATGCACTTGCAAGAACACGAAATGAGTAACATGACAAATATATTTAATATAGCCAATTTTCAATTATTTATGATGAATTGCTTTTAAAATGAATGCATTAAAAGTGTAAACATTTTGATATGGTCATTATGTATGTGCATGTATTTGCGTGTGTGTAAACCCTAAAATGACTAAAATACTAGATTGCCTTATTTTATGAAGCTTGCCAGGAATAAGACACCAGGAATGACATAAGGAACTTGGGGGAGCATTTAGTGAACATCTGAAATGGTTCCAATTACAATTACAAGAGGCCCATGGGCCACATCGCTCACCTGAGCACTGTGGCTAGTTAAAAGGATTAATTAGTTTATTATTGAAAAGGTAAAATCCAAAAGTAGTTCCATGAACAATCATGGATTTTCTATCTTTGAGAAGATGATTTTAAAAGGATTTTCCTATATATATTTCTGTGTAAAACTTTGGTCAGCCATTTTGGCCCCGCCCTACTCCCGGAAGTCATGATTTGAACAAACTTGAATCTACACTACCTGAGCATGCTTCTATATAAATATGATAAATTATGGCTTGGTCATTCTTGAGAAGATTTTTAAAGAATTTTCCTATATATTTCTATGTAGAACTTTGGTCGACCATTTTGGCCCCGCCCTACCCCCGGGGGTCATGATTTGAACAAACTTGAATCTACACTACCTGAGGATGCTTCCATATAAATATGATAAATTATGGCTTGGTCATTCTTGAGAAGATGATTTTTTAAGAATTTTCCTATGTATTTCTATGTTAAACTTGGGTCAGCAATTTTGGCCCCGCCCTACCCCCGGGGGTCATGATTTGTACAAACTTAAATCTACACTACCTGAGGATGCTTCCATATAAATATGATGAATTATGGCTCGGTCATTCTTGAGAAGATGATTTTTAAAGAATTTTCCTATATATATATATTTTTTAAGGAATGAATTTAATAGCTACCCATTTTATACGGTATAAAGTGGGTTGGGACAGTTTACGCTTTATAAACCGCGAAGCGGTTTATAAAAAAGCGTAAACTGTTCCAACCCACTTTATACCGTATAAAACGGGTAGCTATTAAATTCATTGCTTATAATTTAATTTTCATTCATTTGATGTAAGAAAAAAGATGATTGTTCTGACAAAATGATTTTAAATTGTACAAAATTTGAATGTAACGTCAGGCGGATTGATACGTTTTGACGTAAGTCATTGTGACGTAGGCACCCCATTTTATACGATATGAAGTAAATTTTTTATCCAATCAAATACAGCGTTATAACCAGAATTAAATTATTAAGGAATGAAGCTAATTTCAACTTATGTTATACGATATAACATAACTTGGGGCAGTTTACGCTTTATAAACCGCGAAGCAGTTTATAAAAAAGCGTAAACTGTCCCAAGTTTTGTTATATCGTAGAACATAAGTTGAAATTAGCTTCATTCCTTATAATTTAATTTCAATATAGACAATGAGACAATTTTTCCTCCAGAATAAGGCTTCAAATTGAGCATTATTTTAAAAGTAACGTCAAGCGGAGTAATCCGTTTTTGACGTAACTCATCGTGACGTAGGCAAGTTATGTTATCCTGAATGATTCAGCCAATGAAATCGCTTGATACAAGTAAAATTAAATTATTTCTTTGTAAAACTTTGGTCAGCCATTTTCGCACCGACCTACCCCCGGGGGTCATGATTTGAACAAACTTGAATCTACACTACCTGTGGATGCTTCCAATTAAATATGATAAATTATGGCTTGGTCATTCTTGAGAAGATTTTTAAAGGATTTTCCTATATATTTTAATGTAAAACTTTGGTCAGCCATTTTGGCCCCGCCCTATCCCCGGGGGTCATGATTTGACCAAATTGAATCTACACTACCTGAGCATGCTTCTATATAAATATGATAAATTATGGCTTGGTCATTCTTGAGAAGATTTTTAAAGAATTTTCCTATATATTTCTATGTAGAACTTTGGTCGACCATTTTGGCCCCGCCCTACCCCCGGGGGTCATGATTTGAACAAACTTGAACCTACACTACCTGAGGATGCTTCCATATAGATATGATGAATTATGCCTTGGTCATTCTTGAGAAGATGATTTTTAAAGGATTTTCCAATATATTTCTATGTAAAACTTTGGTCAGCCATTTTGCCCCGCCCTACCCCGGGGGTCATGATTTGAACAAACTTGAATCTACACTACCTGAGGATGCTTCCATATAAATATGATAAATTATGGCTTGGTCATTCTTGAGAAGATGATTTTTTAAGAATTTTCCTATGTATTTCTATGTTAAACTTGGGTCGGCAATTTTGGCCCCGCCCTACCCCCGGGGGTCATGATTTGTACAAACTTAAATCTACACTACCTGAGGATGCTTCCATATAAATATGATGAATTATGGCTTGGCCATTCTTGAGAAGAAGATTTTTAAAGGATTTTCCTATATATTTCTATGTAAAACTTTGGTCAGCTATTTTGGCCCTGCCCTACCCCGGGGGGTCATGATTTGAACAAACTTGAATCTACACTACCTGAGGATGATTCCCCATAAGTTTCATCTTTCCTGGCCCAGTGGTTCTTCAGAAGAAGATTTTTAAAACATGCCACCAAATTTTCATTAATTGCCAATTATCTCCCCTTTGATGAGGGCGTGGCCCTTCATTTTAACAAACTAAATCCCCTTCACCCAAGAATGCTTTGTGGCAAGTTTGGTTGAAATTGGCCCAGCAGTTCTTGAGAAGAAGTCGAAAATGTGAAAACAGACGGACAGACGGACGCCGGACAATATGTGATCAGAAAAGCTCACTTGAAACCTTCGGCTCAGGTGAGCTAAAAACTAGTTGACTGAGGATTTAATGATTAGCATTATTATCTATCTGTATTGAAATATTTTTCTATTTTAAATATAGAAGTAACCTTTGGAGGTCATTTTTATTTATTTATTTAATTATTTTATTTTTTTATTTTTCTACTGATAATGGGACAGAATCTAGTTGTTACTGTTAAATGTGTCTGCCACCGAAACACCTGAAAAACAATGCAACTGTTATAAGGAAAAACAATGCAACTGTTATAAGGAAAAACAATGCAACTGTTATAAGGGTGTTTACCAAATAGGAACTATTCAAATCAGTAGAAGATGTAATAGAAGTCTGCGGTGCAGTGGTGCAGCCTTTGAAGCGATCTTGTTTGTAGAAGCATTGCTGGGAGTCAAGGCTGTTGCTGTTGTCTAAGATTTGCTGCTGCCAGCTGATTTTTTGGAGCAGCCACTTGAGTCGATGATCAATTGGAATCCATCGAATTGCCCAAACTGAATCCGCAGAGAGCAATTGAGCTGGTTGACTGCGTAACTTCACCTTTTTTAGGAGGCTTCTGACCCGATACATTTTCCTCCTTTTTGGATGCATTTTATTCTACAATAAGTCTAAGCAGTTGTAATTACCATAGGTGATTATATAATAAAATTAATAATTTTCTTTGCCACCAAGTTATAAACACATGGTAGATAGGGGCAAACATGCTTATATATTTCATCTTCATCATTTGTTATTGAACTCTTCACAATGCATGTTGCCAATCTATTATATATACAAGTGTCGGCTCAGCTTAAAATAGGTCAATACATCATGATCATCATAAAATTCAAAACCGTGACATAAAAGTGATAGGGCAGCCCATATTATATATTATAAATCAATAAAAAGATCTTCCAACCTTCATTAGATACATGGAAGATTAAGAAAAACAAACTGGAGCCTTCACATAGTCACATGCAAAAAGACATTGATAGGCAAACCACTTATAAATAAATAAACAGATCCTCGAGCTCCCAACCTTCATTAGATATTGGGAAGATTAAGAAAAACAAATTCCTTTTTTGAAATAAAGTAACAGGTCGTCCCAACCTTCATCAGATATTGGGCGATTAAGATAAACAAACGGTAGCCTACACATAACATGATGGAATCAATTGACGATTCCCATAATCATACTGGAATCAATTCACGATTCCCAACATCAATTGGAATCAATTCTCGATTCCCATACTGACCAGTACTGACACAGACAAAAACAGCTGGAGCCTTCACATATATAAAACATTGATAGGCAGCCATTTTTTCAATAAATAAACAAATTGTCCCAACCTTCATTGGCTATTGGGAAGATTAAGAAAAACAAAATTGGAGCCTTCACATAATATGATGGAATCCATTGGCGATTCCCAAAATTTTGACAAGTGCTGACATTGACAGCAAATTATTGATTCATGTAACATAATGTGCAGAGACATGTCGAGGTTTACGTTGAAAATAAATAAGCACTAATATAATGTCAATTATTTTGTAACATGTGATATGAATATCTTTATCACATGTATTCAGTGTTTTCGCCAAGAGCCGCAATCAGGTAAATTAACCGCTTTAAATGACAAAATTGTCGCTTTAGCATAACAATTTGTTGTAAGATCCACAGAGATTTTGTGATCTCTAATCCTTTACTTTGAAATAAATGGAAAACACTGATGCATAACAATCAATCATCATATGTGCAATGTACCAGGCTGAAGCTAGCAGCCAATAACAGCAGCCACTAAGCGCGTAGAAGCTAGCAGCCAATAAGGAAATTCATCAAAGAACTGAGAGTACTCAGACGCAGTACTGTTTTAATACGTTATTTTAGATAATTGATGGTTAATGATTAGAAAATTATTGCAACAATTAAATACATAAAAAATCAGATACTCAGAGGCAGTAAGGCTCACCTGAAAAAAATTATTCTTTTTTAAAACTGAAAAGTAAGAAATAAATTACTTTATCATCTTTATCCAATTGAACAAACAAGCACTAGGAAATGGTTAACTCCTTCCGGACGAATCCATTTTCAACTCCTTTAGGGACCTTTAGATTATGCCAGGGCCAAAAGCTTACCTGAAATTTGATCAATATAATGATTGTAAACCGAAATACCGGTATGGCACAAGTGTAAACTAGGTTGAAGTATGTTTTGAACATTATTACTGGGATAACTTAATGAATCTATAAGACTATAAATTACCACTATCAGTAATAAGTGGTGGCGGTGCCACCAAGTGGTTCCAAAAGCATTTTTGATATTACAGGCAGGTATTATACCCATGATTTATCAAGTGATCAACATTATTAGGGCAAGATAGAAGG
>NW_026927751.1:0-31294 GCF_032062105.1 Saccostrea cuccullata
GCGTCGGCACTTCGTACTTCCGGTGGCTGTGATATACGAAATTCACTTCTCTAAAGGTTGCTTTAGCATCACTGAAAATTTCATGTTTCTGTGTTGAGTGGTTTTTCAGAAAACTGCCGGACAAAGTGACCCTCTGAAAATCACAAAAACGCGGAAATCCCAAAACCGGAAGTGACGTCATCAAAACAAAAAAATATATGTTAGTTTTTTTCATGCTCTATCAGTCCTGAAAGTTTCATAAAAATCGAGCCAGCCGTTTTCGAGAACTCGCGTGCACAAAATCGGTAAGAAAAAAAACAATAATAATAATAATAATAATAATAAAAATAGTGGAAAAGAAACCTAAGAATAACAGTAAGGTCTTCCGCTGAAGACGGAAGACCTTAATAATAATAATAATAGGGAAAAAGAAACCGAAGAATAACAAGAAGGTCTTCCGTTGGAGACGGAAGACCTTAATAATAGGGAAAAAGAAACCGAACGAAAACAAGAGGTCTTCCGTTGGAGACGGAAGACCTTAATAATAAGAAACAATAGAATCACTATAAGGTCTTCCGTGAAGACGGAAGACCTTAAAAATCGCTTCCCAGGCATCGGGATCGAGATTCCGAACTTTTCGGAAGTTTCCGACAAAATCGGAAATACCCGAGCCGTTTAAGTGACGAAAGTATGACGTCAAATAAAAAGTCCTGTTGACTTAGAACGCAAACGATAGTTTTGTGGCATGGAGATTGCATTAAATCGTTGTTTGTAATTTTTTTCAAGTAAGTTGTTGCTATGTTTTAGCCACCATGTTGCTATGCACCGCAAAGGATTATTGGGATATGAGAATGTTTTCACGTGGACTCATAAAAATTTCTTGGAACAATGTGCAGATTTCAACCCGAATTTCCTCTGTTCGTACACGTTAGTCTATTGAGCTCGCTATGCAAGCGGCGCTTCGCGCCGCCTCGCTGCACTCGCTATTACAAAGACTACAAAATACTTACTTTTAACAGAGACTGATAAATTCTTTTTCCTCTGTGTTTTCAATTTCTGTTACAGCTGATGACGTCAAACATGACGTACAGTTCCGTCCGATAAAAACAAAACCGATCCTGAGAAAAGCTACGGACCATTTTTAGCCGGAAAAAAAAAAATCCAAATGCAAGTTGACATTTTGAAAGATAGACATAGAGCTTATAATTTAAGTCTAGATAGAAATTACTTTTTTAAGAATGTATAAAAAAAATGGACGAGGTGAAGAGGGTGCTAACAGTTAGAGCCCCACCCCTTTCCCAAACCCACACGTGTAACACACCTTACACAAACACAGCGGCACTTGTGTTGGAAATAAATTGTGTCGGAAATACATTTTGAACCTATGGTAATATGTTCTACGGTGCAACCGTTGGGGCGAGCGCAGTTTAATTATTTACCATCAAATAACTTACACAGCTTTTACTTGCAGTGCCTATCCTCAGTTCATTAAAAAAGAAGAAAAGAATTAAAAAAAAATCACTTCCCAGGCATCGGGATCGACATAAAGTTTTAACTCTTCGGAAGTTTCCGACAAAATCGGAAATACCCGAGCCGTTTAAGTGACGAAAGTATGACGTCTAATAAAAAGTCCTGTTGACTTAGAACGCAAACGATAGTTTTGTGGCATGGAGTTTGCATTAAATCGTTGTTTGTAATTTTTTTCAAGTAAGTTGTTGCTATGTTTTAGCCACCATGTTGCTATGCACCGCAAAGGATTATTGGGAATTAAGAATGTTTTCACGTGGACTCATAAAAATTTCTTGGAACAATGTGCAGATTTTAACCCGAATTTCCTCCGTTCGTACACGTTAGTCTATTCAGCTCGCTACGCGAGCGGCGCTTCGCGCCGCCTCGCTGCGCTCGCTATAATACTAACACAACTGTTATCTTTATAAATTGGGGTTAAAAAATTTATTTCCGACACAAGTGCCAACACCCCCCCCCCCCCCCACTGCCAACCCCCAACCCCGGCGGTTTTGAGTATCCACATATGGACATCTTAATAATTAAATATTTACATTTGCAAATGTTTTCCTTTATATAACACTACTGAGGGCAAGCGTTTTTATAACTGTGTAAATACAGGTACGGGGTCAAGAGGTTATAGATGTGCGTTTGGATAAACCTTCGACGTAATCTCTGTGTGACGTCATAAAGGGTCGACGCGCGTTTAGTGGATTACATACATGCCGTTGGGTTTGAAAAAATAACATATTTCACACGTTAAAAGTCGCAATCAGGCAAATATAAAGTATGAATAAGTCACAAATAAAATATATAAGAAATTATAAGGTATCATTTTTTGAGTTTTATTGAGATGTAAAACGGGTTGGTAACGTTAGGCACAATTGGCTGTGTAGCATCTCGATGCAACGTTAAGTTAGACTGGTGCTCTATTTCCTCTGCAACTAGAGCACGGCTCAAAATACCAAGTTGACTCGTCATGTTTGAAATTGTACTCACTGAAGGAAGATCAGAAATTTCGACATCTACTAAAGAAAGGACTTCTTGAATTAATGGATTAATGTGTTCCAAAGAAATATTTCTGGCTCTAAAGAAGGAATACAGTTTTCGTAATTTTGCAGTGAAAGGTTTGCCTTGAGATGTATCCTTGGCATTCAATATATTTGGCCTTGAGGTAGAAAGATTTTCATCACATGTTTTGTTATCACTGTCCAACTTCATTATATCCAGTTGTTGTTGTAAATCAACGATTGTTTGTTTTGTTAAATTGCATTGTGTTGATTTGTTTGATTTTTTAGTTGTAGCATTTTTTGAGGTTATAAAGGAGATTTGATCCTGCAAACTTTTCACATTTTTTCTCACATTTGTTATTGTTCTCAAGTTCCTTTGTAATTTTGCAGTAGCTCTGTACAATTGTGATTGTTTTTCTTGTAATTTATTTTTTAACTGAAGAATTTCATTATGTAATGTTAATTTCATTGTTTGGTGTGGAAACATTTTTCTTGGGTTCAGATGTTTTAGGAAAAACAAATGAAGTGGAGCAAAAAGAATGATATTCCTCTTTCCTGCTGGACGTTTTGCGCAATTTGTTCATTTCCTGTATAATACGTTTTGCTTTGTTGTATAAACTAAACTTGTTTATTGTAGTAGGGTCAGTTTTTGTGAATTCGCACATTTTTTCAAGAAACAATGAAACAACTCCTCGACAGGAAACGTAGATTTCTTTCATTTGTATCAAATTCATTTTTGTTTGACAGTTCAAAAAATTATTATAAACTGCATGTAACGTAATTTTTACCTCACTTCCTAATGTTTTGAAAGAAGTAAATACGGCATATTACAATATGCAAAGTCCTTGACTTAATAGTTGTACAATGAATGACATTGTTTGAAAAAATATTCAAAGCGATTTGTTGCATGGTATACATGTATGTATAAAATATGTTAAGCCATCATTAAAAATATTTTTGTTTGATGTACTTCGACCACTTTTTTCAATATGGGTTGGTAGGTAGTTTTTTTTCCAGTCTGATTAAAATTAGATGTAAGATCAGCTTGCATACTCGCTACACTAACATCTTGCAACATCCCATTGAGGGTCACGTCCGAGGTCAAATTCGGAACGGCTCTAGACTTATTCGCTTCAACAATAAACAATGATTTTGCCAGCGGCGATTTGATTGGTTGATAGAATATGACCTCTGACGTGACCCTCAATGGGATGTTGTTAGATGTTAGTGTAGCGAGTATGCGAGCGGATGTAACATCTGATTTTAATTAGGTTATTTTTTTTCCCTTTAGTATTTATCAAATTGACATTAATCTGTCATAAAAATCACAGACTCAGAAATTTGTTAATGTTTTTAAAACACTCTAGATAAATAGAGATTTAATATTTATTGGTATGAAAATTTTCAATCTAAAAGCATCCTAGAGAAATTAGATACATTAGCTTTAATATGAAACAATTGCTATTTCTTATGAAACTAAATTTTTAAAAGAAAATTAAAAATTCAGTGTGCTGAAAAAAGTTAATGGGTAGGGGCTATTTAAATGGGTAGGGTCTATTAAAATGGGTCGGTCAGAGTACATCAAACAATTAAATTTTTTTGATGGCCTTATACTAAGAGACTTCTTGATTAATTACCTTTTGTGTGAGGTGATGCAATAGAAAATGCTTAGATGCAATGGCCACTAGTCCATCAATCAAATGTGAACTTCTGCATGCTAAAAAGAAATGAAAAAAAAACAAATTAAGTTTTTCAAGGTTTATGTAATTAAGAGGCTGTATAAGTGGAAGAAATGCAATTTAGTGGAGGGTCTCAAATTGTAAACACTGAAAAAAAGGGAGGGGACTAAATTTATATTTTTCATGTAGGGAAGTCACACACACCATTTCCCACCATAATACATGTATGTAAAATATATGAATTATGAAAATTACACTAAATGTATTCAAGTTATAAGACAAAGTTGAACCTCAGTTTCATTGGGATGGTTGTAAATTTGTTACAGACTCCTTTTTTTTTTGAGCCCATGAGGATAGGATATTTAATTTGTTGATAAAAAGAAACAGCCGGATATCTATAATTTATTCTTGTGCTGTAAAACGAGACAAACAAAATGAAAAATTATTCTTTCAAGTATATACAAAAGTGCTTTCATTTAATGTTATATTAACTGTAACTGTTATAAGTCAAAAACTTGACACTTATTTTATTTTTTTCCATATTGGAAAACATAATTATGATTCAAATTTAAAAAAAATTTAAGTGCAATGCCAAAATATAGCAGGTGGTTGCAAGTGCAGAATTGCTGGTATTAGCTTAACAGAATGGTGCATAGATATTATGGTTTGACAGACTCTTATTTCTTCATAAAGTTGTCTTTTTGGAAAATAATTTATTTCCAAAATAATATGTAAGCATTTGTAACCTTGTTTAACATATATTTTCATAGTATGAGATTAACTATTTTATTCCATGTTTATCCCTGTATCCCGTTGATATAGCTCATGTGATATCGTTTTCGTATCCCACAGTTATGACGTCACAATAGGTTTTGTGGTAGTGTAATGAAGTAAAATAAAGTGAAGGCCTGTATAAAACAGTGTAAAACATTGATTGTGGTGTATAAAACTAAATGTAAAACACAGGATAAAAAGAATTTCACATGATTTATAGTTGGATATGATATTTATCCAACTCGTTTTGTGTTTTATCCCCTCACCAAGGCACGGGGATATAAAGTACACAACTCATTGGATAAAAATCATATCCAACTACAAACCATGTGAGGTCCTATATTTCTTTTGGTTTTTAAATTAGTAGACAAAGCTGAAACACATCTTAAATAATACATGATATTTTGTTTCATTTTGAATAATATGTTTTTCATACACATTCATACAGTCATGTGCATGTATTTTATAAAAATCAGGGGGGGGGGGGGGTTAAAGGTGATTGATACTAATATTATTTTAAAAATCAATATTTAATATGAACAAAAAAATTGTTAGACTCATATTTCACATTAATCCAGTAGGTATAAATTTTATATTGATTTAAAAAAAATGTATTGGCCTTAAAGTTTATCATTTTTTACAAAGCTTTATAATACTATTTTTGGAGGGCAATGTAGTATTTTCATGCCTTTTCTCCTCTTTATCTTAAGTAAAGCATATTATATGTACATGTATAAAAGATATTTTTGATAGCTGTGCATGTTTCATTAAATGAAACCAAGAAACATTATTTTTTTTTTAATGAATTTATTGTTAACATTTATTTTTCCGTTTTAAGATGCTAACAGATGCTTTAGATGAACATGATGATGTGTCTGTGGACTCGCATTTATTTACAATTAAATCTGAGTGTTTCTCAAAACAGTTGTCATTTTCATCATAAGAAAGATCACATGTTGTCAATTCTGGATCGATGGTGGCATCACTATCAACAGAAGAAGGAGCTATTGTGGAGTCGACACTACTGAGAGTTTCACTTTCTGTCAATGTAGAAGTTCTGTTACTGTCAATATCAGATGGATTTACGACTTCCGGACTTTTACAAGTACCAGCATGGCTAGCATGCACTACACAAACTTCACATTTGCACTCAATTTCCTCTCTGTTAAGTTCCTCAAAAACATTAGAACTTGTTGGGATGATAACATAATTATTATATATGTATCTTTGTAAAATAGCATCCTTGGCATTGGTACAGATGTTAAATTGACTGTTGTTAGCATTTTCATTAAAAGGTGGTATGTGTACACATAAAGGAGTGTCGAAATGAGGAGATGTAAGCCATACATATCTCTCCATTATTTCTGAAATAATACATGTAAAATGGACTATACTCAAGAACGATAACTCTTTTTAACGATTGTTATTGACAAGATAATGCAATGTCGTTTTTTATTTTTCGCTAATTTTCGCTTCTTCTTTTGCAATATATAATAAAACGATTAAATGCAGTTTGTTTTTGTGTTTTTCTTTATACAAAGCACAAAGAAGAACGAACGAGTAGAAAAAAAATATCAGGATAAATATTGAAAGGGGGACTTAGTCCGATGTACATTTTAAGGTTCCTCCACACACATACAACTTATGTTCTCATATTATTGAGCATTACTTTTAACAAGCATATCAACCTTTAAAAACTGACCAGGGATATAAATGTAATTTAAAGGGAATTTTTAAAATAATGATTTCAAAAAAAATTTCCCAAGAAGTTTTTATTTGTAGTACCAAAAATTTTGTCTTATCCTATCGTATATTTTTATGCTTACAAAAAACCATAAAAATTTAATTTTAGAGATCAACATATTTTTTAGAGCAATTAATTTAATTTATAAAAAATAAATAAAACTCATTTTCTCTCAAATGCATCTAGAAAAAAATCAAGGAAGA
Organism: Saccostrea cuccullata; assembly: GCF_032062105.1. Classification (NCBI taxonomy): domain Eukaryota; kingdom Metazoa; phylum Mollusca; class Bivalvia; order Ostreida; family Ostreidae; genus Saccostrea; species Saccostrea cuccullata. The sequence continues at coordinate 6,896 of NW_026927751.1, forward strand.
CTCATTTTGTATAGAAGAAACATCAATAAATTAGACTACACCAAAAACTTGAATTAAAATTAAATGCACTAATGTAGAAAAAATATTTTCAAAATCATTGGTATCAAAGTTCCTTTTTGGAGTTATCTTTCCTGTTGCCCGGGACTCAAAAACTTTGGCAAGTCTCCGCAATAGTTACTGGCTACTGAACTAGACAGACGTAAAAGAGGAAAACTAGAAACGCACACTTTTTATTAATTTTTATAAACACAGACTGTGTTGACGATAATCATGTCAGTGGGTTGATTAGCGTGAAAGTATAAATAACCAAAAAAGTTCCCGTCATACCGACATTGTTTACGAATCATTTAGGTAACAAACCCGGTCATTTTTCTGTCTTTACAGAAAAACGAAAATCTTTTTCTATCGGTCACTCCATGACCATGCCATGCATGTGTTCATTGTTATGAGTGTCCTACTTTCTCTTTCGAAAACTCTCTTACAAACGGTTTCCAGGCTATTCGCCCTTGTAAAATCTGAGTAAAACCGGAAGTAAAAGTGTTTTTTCTCTATATACGTCACAAGTCACATGGTGTGGAGGACCCTTAAGTGAAATTTTCGCTCATTAAGAATATGTTAACTTGTCTGACGAATTGAAAATTAAGTTAACCTTATGCACTGCACATTAAAACTGTAAATCACCACAGAATGTGAAGAATTCTTTTATAAACGCAATAATTGGACATACCTATCGAAGTCACATACACATGCACACGTTCTAAACAGGTTTTGCCAGCGAGTTATCGTTCATAATTTCGAACCCTAGCGGCAATTGAAAGGCCTACATGTAAGTGTATCGACGTGCTAGTCTGTACGGAGTAATGACTGTGTTTACTATTGAGTTTTTACGGAGTTTATTTCTTTTTTGTGATGCATATTTCAGTAAATGGAGTTCACTTGACTTGTGCACATCTTCGAACCGATGCAGTAACCTTATTACCAGGTATGGGTACGTTTACAGCGTTCGAGGTGTTTTCTCGATATGCACCAATTGCATAGGGGCTGCAAATCAAAGACGTTGGTTGTTTTGTTTCATTCAAATGATATAATTTCAAAATGTGTTTGCAGATTTTACTGCTTTTTATTTCAAGTTTATTGAGCATAAATTGGCGCACTGTAAAAATACGTGCTCGTGACGTGCATCTAAATTTCTCACCAAACTTGCATTTTTTTCTTTTGATTCAAATCAATAATTATTCAGAAATATGATTATTATGTTGTTTATTGTGGTTTTGAAATGTCTTGATCTCCTCATGTGTTCTCATGTGCTTTACCATCGGAGATGTGCACAAGTCGATACCCGAACCAAAAAATCATTCAACTGTAACGAGCGCTTTGGGGTATATATCGTTACAATGAGACAAGGTATCTGAAAGAAATATGGCGGAGTACGGCTTTAGTTGGTATGAAACAAGTCGTACATAGATAAAAATGTTGCGTTTTTAAGAATTCATGCCAGCTTTAAGAGTCCAGTGCTTTGTGAGGAGACAGTCAGTACCTTATATTAATGGGATTTAACCAATCAAGGTTAAAGCCATTTATCAAAGTGAAATACATGTACCTTATTTTTTATATTTTATTTTGATCGGGTTCAGTTGACAGTGTATGTTAACCAGCCCGTATAGAATTATTCCTCTCTTTCCCGGGGTTATTAGTGTTACCCTAATAGTACATTTGACGTCACACCACGTTGTGTCATCAGTCGACGCTGAAACTTTCACCCACCCTCCCTATCCCTGTCAACCAATAATTGAATTATTTAAATAGGCAAAATGCAAGTGTGCGTTTCTTTTTTTTCTAAGTGTAAATAATCCATGGTTTCCTTTGCATTGTTTTGAATATGGGGTCATAGTGCTAATCATTTACTTACATGTAATTTGGCGCCTTGCATTTGCTTGTGACTAGTCCTTTAGTTGGCGATATATTTTCGCTTACTCAGTATTTGGGCAGTGATTTTGCCGCTCTGCATTGCATTGCTGACAACAACTTTGCTTATTTGGGCAATACTTTGCCCCCAAGTTATTTGCATATTAATGGTATTTTAGGACCAGTAATGATTTTATTTTAGACATATCGCAGTTCAAAGCAAGTTTTTCTTGGGGAGGGGGTGGTTTACCTAAGTTCTGTCACGCTTTCCCTACTGGTGGCGCATACCATGTTTGACATGGTCTCGTGGCGGCTATTAGGCTCACCAGTAGGCTTTCGGAACTTATTGTCATTTAATGGAATATTTTGTGTGCATTTTGGACTAGTCACGAAAGGTGAACATCTGTTCCCAGGGTTCCCTTTGCATTTTTAGGGATACCATTACAAGGCAGAATATTGATGCCTCGGCTCCCTCATTTCAGCGGCCGTGGCCCATTCAGCCAAATAAAATAGTTTCTGAATTTTCCTTTGCTTGTTTTGTCATTGAATGCTACAAGGCATGTGCGCATTGGGCAATCCCTGTTATTTTCAAGTGTTTTTCATCTTTGATAACGTCTTCTTATCTTTCAAACTGCACACGCAGCGAAAAAAAGATCAAACAAAGGCATTTGACTTAATGATAAATTGTATTTGCAGAAATTATTATATCGTCCATAAAACCTACGGAATTATATCTGTTGATATTTTTGTTTCAGCAACATGTTTGTCAATAATTTGCCTGTATAGCATGCCCTAGCGAATTTAATCAAGCTATATACAGATTATGAGGGTTATTGTTAAATGTACATATGTAAGGGAAGTTGACGATTGAAAAGTTATAGTAATCACGTTCATCATAAACCTTTTTATTAAGTTATCTTTAACGTCTTATATATATTATCTTTGCAATTGAGTTTCAATAAGTTTTACTCAAGTATAAATGTTTGCATATTATGATGCATTTCATTGGGTACAATTGTAACGTTTGGTAATAAAAGTTATGAAATAAGTTCTTGTAAATAAACAGTTAAACAGAGAATCAAGATGTTGCTCGAACTGTAGAGAGAAAAAAAATGAACGTTTATATATAAAATTTTAAAAATTTTTCTTCAATAAATATCAAATCGTAAGTATAATTACTTATTTTGAATTGTTTTTGAATTTTGAACACAGAAATCACGGTCGCTTGTCAGATCAAAAGGTAGCTATAGGCTTAAGACCAGTTTAACATACTGGTATTTCTACATTTCTACGGATTTTTCCGTCTCACTGATCATGAAAGAGAACCCAGAGCGGGAAATGTTCAATCGACGTGGGGATATTTACTTCTACATTGCACCTGGCACGCATCTGATGTTTAGGAGATCTGTCTTTGCTCTGCTTCCGAATTTACCCGAAAGGTAACGTACGTATTGCATCTTTGAATATCATTATCAGATTAGTTTTGTGTACAATCAGAATGTTTTTAACAAAATAAATTTTCTATTGACATATGCCAATGCAAGTAAATTTATAAGGTACAAAGATTTTATTTTTAAAACAAGTTGTCTACAAGGTCAACAAGCCTTGACTTTATATTATTGTGAGGAATAGTGGTACATGTAAAAAGTGTTGAAAAGTCGTGCGTTATGATGACATTTTCGAAGAAGGTACAGTTTCAATACAAATTTAGCCCTATATTTTTCTAAAGTATGAAAGTGATATAAGAAAATAAAAATTCATTCTTTCTGAATCATAGGAATTCCCTGCAGTAAGAATACACAAATCGTTTTTCCTCATATGACCTCCTAAATGCTAATTGTGACGTCATTAATTTGTGCATTTTCCCGTATTTTCTTAAAAAGTTGCAGAAGACATAAATTTTCAGTGGAATTTTCTTTCAGAAAACATACTCTGCCATCGTCGCCCGGAAAGATTTTAAGATATGTGATTTTTCATAGCATTTTACAAAATATATCCAAAAATTAAAGTGGGCGACGGTGGCAGACACTATTTTCTAAAGGAAAATTAGCACAGAAATGAGTCATTTTGGGGCTTAATTCTGCATTGAACTCAGAAATGTACCAAATTAATGACGTCGTATTTCCAGAAAGGTCCTCTTTTATGCTATATTCTTTGATGATTTATCATATTCATCTTCTCAACTATTTATAAAGCTAATTTCATAGCTTTTTAAGAACACTAAATTTTTAGGGCACAATAAAGCCCATACTGTACCCTCTTCTTTGGTAAACTATTTTGGATTTCACAAAAACCATAAAATAAATGATTTATACTCCATCCAAGGAATATATTTGTAAACATTATAAAACCCAATACTTCTCCTTCAATGCTGTAAATTATTTAGCAAGGAGTAAAGAAATACTATACGAGGGACGTTCAATAAATAATGTTATCAGCTCCATGACATACAACGTAGAAATCATATGACATTAAGCTTTACTTTTTCTAATTAATGAATCTTTAATGAATTGATAACAATTTATGTGACCACTTTTCATCGCATAATTTTATTGTGGGAAGCTGGAAAACAAGGGCTACTCGAGACACTGCGGTAAAAATGAATGGTCAAGAATCGGTAAATTAGAGTAAACTTGAACGGGTCATTAAAGCTGCTGTAAAACTTACTAATTTCCCAAAAATATATTAACTGAAATATGTGAAATTTACAGCAACTTATGTCTGTTTCATACATACATGAACAGGTGGATTTCAATTAACAAAAATTATATAATGGGCATCAAAAATGGGTACCCTCCTTGTCAACAAGGACATATAACAACCAATATATATTAGCGATAATTCAACAAATTATCACAGATTATCTTTCATTGACTTTAAGTTACATAGCAAATTTGATATACATCATATCGTGGGTAGGTCACACTGTTTTTAAGAAACATTTGATTGTATAAAAGTTTAAAACTCAAATAAGACCGCGGAACATTAACTGGCAAAATTGGAAATATACAGCTTACGTCATTTCTATCTGTTACAATCAAAACATTCAGTAATAGACAACGAAATGGGCGGGTACAATTCGACGCGGACGTTTGGAAAACATGGGATTGAAATTGCAGATCGAAATTCATTTTCAATCCACCTGAGATGTTTTCAAAGCAAAGAGTGAATGTATGATCCAAAAATCAACTACATGTATATTTCAACTCCCAAATACAATGTACATATTGTTTGAAGTTCACATTAAGTTTTAGCTTATTATTTTAAGAACGCGAAATATCATACAAGACAGTGGCGTAGCATCGTTTTTGAAAGTAGGGGGGGGGGGGGAGCCAGAGAAAAAAAAAATTTACTTACCTGAAAAAGTTGACAAGCAAAAAAAAAAAAAGGAAAATGAAAAGGTTGTCCAAAGTCGAAAATCCTATTTCGTGGTACTTTTAGTACCAATCGTAATACTACATTTCGGTACATCACTAAAAGTCTAAAGGTGGGGGGGGGGGGGGCAACCAGGCTTTCTATTAACATTTCCTATAGTATAAGTAAGGTTGGGAAAAAAAGTGGGGGGGGGGGGCAGGCCCCCCCCAGTTGCTACGCCCCGGCAAGACAAAGATTGTTTTAACATGACAATATATTTTTTTCTAGGATTATAAGAGTGCATGCGTTTTATACTTATTCTCACTGAAAACTGTTGGACAACTTTATTTAAAAATCGTTCACCCCCACCCCCCAAGCGCCAACACAAAGATAATACATATATTTACCAAACAGAAATGAAATATTTCTTAGTTTCCACCTTTAATATTTTTTTCATGTAAAGCACTGTACCAAAATTGAAATTATTTGTCTTCTGGGTCAATAAGTAATAATATGCAGCTGAGGTTGATTGAAAATGAATTTCGATCTGCAATTTCAATCCCATGTTTTCCAAACGTCCGCGTCGAATTGTACCCGCCCATTTCGTTGCCTATCACTGAATGTTTGGATTGTAACAGATAGAAATGACGTAAGCTGTATATTTCCAATTTTGGGTTTATTCCCCGAATGGCTACTCAGAAAAAAACAACAAGTAATTATCACACTCAATTAAGGGGCCCTCTAAGGGGTACAGGAAAACGTACCTGTATGAATAATCTATCAGAATTAAAATAAAATAACTGAATGGATTCTTAATTCAATTTTCTTTATTTGAGCTCTAGTATGAATAAATATTTTGTATACATATCTTTTAAGTAAATAATTTTACAAGCACAAAACATATTAAAACTATAAATTATCTTGAAGTTCTATTGTTTAGCAGCACTGATTTTCACATTGTATATTAAATAGCACTGTTTCTTTTTCATATCACACATATTTACAATATTTACAAGTCATTTAGTCCATCTCCATTTATCTGTAAATATACTGTTCTGTAGCTTGTGTTGTTATTGTATAACTTACAACTTGGACTGCATCATTAGGCAAGTTCAGCACATCATTTTCTTTGACAGTTGTTAAGATAGTTTTGCTTATTAAAATTTCCTGTACCCCTTAGAGGGCCCGTTAATTGAGTGTGATAATTACTTGCTGTTTTTTCCCAGTAGCCATTCGGGGAACACACCCAATTTTGCCAGTTAATGTTCCGCGGTCTTATCACCCTATATTTATAAATATGAGTGAAAACGAGAGCGTGTAGAAAATCTAAACAATTATATTTAAAAAATCAAAAATTGTTTTTATCTAAGTTTTTCTGAAATTCAAACAGATCATGAAACTTGAATCCATTTTGAGTTAAACCCTCAAAACAGATTTAGAATAAGATGTACTTGACAAAACTACAAAGGCCTAAGAAGAGCAAAAATTTCCAAGAACACAAAAACAGTTTTATACGCTATTTTCTTAAATATTAGCGGTCTTGTTGTTCAAATACATATACAGGTAGGCAGTTCAATTTCTGGAGGAGTCTAGTATGCAAAATATTTGCCAAAAATTGAAAGGTTTTTGAGAGGAAGGAAACAGAATGAGGAATTCACTACACTAAATTTCTTCCTGACAGCGTCCAAACCCACAGGCCATGAAGAGTAAAGGAGTTTTGGGGTAAACAGAAAGTTAATGTTTTGTCACATCAACAATATTCGCCAGATCTTTCAATCTTTGACTTGTTTTATTTCCCAAACTTAGGAAAGCACCTTTAAGAAAGAAAAAAAAATCAAGTACAGAAAATCATAGGATCTGCCATTTTCCAGTATACGAAGGGTCATACTCAAAACTGTGTTCTAAAACAATTAGAAATTGAATTAAAATCTTACGGACATGCTTTTAATTAAAAGAGAATATTTTAGTTGAATCATTAAGACAAAATCATAGAAAATCGATATTTGTTTCTTTCCGAGCTCCAATGACATTATTTATTGAACGCCCCTCGTATATGTATTATATTTAGCGTGTATACGATATACGCATATATGGCGGGTTTTTGTGAATAAGTAAGCGTACATTTGATTTAGTACATTTCTTTTAGAGATGAATCCTCCTCTTACTGTGTACGTTGAAATTTTCACCCCCTTTTATTTTCGCCCTGTTCGCCCTTGTCGGAAGTGGGCGAATTTAAAACGGGGCAAATTAAAAGTAGAAAATAAAATATCTTTAACAAAATTGTTTTAGAGCGATTTTAAAACGGGGCAAATCTATTTCCAAATGTGAAAATAACACGGGATGAAAATGACCTGTATATAGCATATATATAATTGTTTATAGATTTCCTGACATCGACCAATGTTCGTTATTTTCATAAATTTTTAATACAGATGCCCAGGGAACTATATACATGTACATGTGGATTACATAGAGTTTCTGATTCTAACAATCCGAATAAGTCGCACTCGTATCAACCTCCCCCACAATTAACAAGCTATCTGAGAGTATTGCTTTAGCAAAACTAGTCACCTACTGGTAATTTTAAACTGATCCCCATTAAAAATTCAAACTTTAAAAGGCCATAGAAGAATTGTTAAACGAACAAAAATGGAAACAAATTGATTAATAAGGATTCTTTTTAGCAAAAAAAAATTATGCAATATTTGCTTCAAGTTACAATATTACCTATTTAGGATATCAAAGGAGAAGTGATTCTAGACATGTTTATAGAGAAAACATTTTTCACTGCTAGGAAAGTAAAGGAGAGTATTTTTCCGCCTGGTATTAATTAACGTTATGTACACGGAAATTTATCCCAAATCAAATAAGATCTATTTAGCCAGTTAACAGATCAGCAAAATAATAACCAAACATAATGAAAAGAAATTGAGCCTAAGAGGGATTTTGACATCTTGTTAAAAATATTTCCTTAATACAACATTTTATCGAAGTATGATTATTTTTCATGAAATTCAATGTGTTTTGAGAAAAGGTCAATGGAAATGTTTTTATTTGATTACATGAGAATAAAAAAAAACATTTTAACGATCTCCTGTCCACAGATCCATCATATTATATGATAAAATAATATTAATTATACAATGTATATGATTGATTTACCTTATTATCTCTATTGCTCAGCTTAACATAAAATATTTCCTATTAATTTATATAAATAAAAACAAATCAAACACAGATACTAGAGGAGGGGACCATGTTAGTCAAAATTTATAAAATAGTGTCCATTGGTGCAGCATTAAAACTAATATACATTCGGGTTGGAAAATAAAACAAATAGACTGGATAAATCCTAAAAATGCCAAGTTACTCCAGCTGAAGAATATAAAGAATTTAAAAAAAAATAATCAACAATCTACATAATTATTGTGCTTTATCATTATATTCAAGTTTTTATATAAAAAATCTCTTGGAAAACTGATAGGCTGTGGGTACCTTGTAAACAATACTTTAAACATGAGTAACGTGTATACTAGCGGAAAAAAGAAACTGTACATAATATCTAATATGAAAAAAAATATAAAAAAAATAACAATGAACAAATTTTATTTTTGTATTTTTGCTGATAACAAATGTATTCGTTACAACATTTCCTAATCCATAAATGTTAATGTCAACTAACGTCAATCTGAGCACACTGGAAAGACACTGGTATTCAAACTTGAATTAACAGTTAAGTTAATAACGCGTGTGACCACCATTTGCATTAACACATGCTTGACAACGCGCTTGCGGGATGTTGTTCCAGATGTTGGTTTAGGCCTGGCCTAAATCAGTCAACGTCATTGGGTGATTTGGCAAACGGCGTAGACGTCGTTCCATTTCATCCCAAACGTGCTCGATAGGCGATAAATCGGGAGAAACAGCTGGCCAAGGCAAGGCATCGACATTCTGTTAAACAAAAACATCCCTGACTACACGTGCAACATGAGGCCTTGCGTTGTCTTGCTGAAGAGTTATGTGATTTTGCTGTCTCTGTATGAAGGGTATCACATGTCGCTTAATAATTTCATCTCTGTAGTGTGCGCCGGTGAGATTTCCATTGACAATTTGTAGAGGGGTCCTTCCACGTGCTGTGATTCCACCCTACACCATAAAGCTACCTCCACGGAATTGTCGCCGTTGCACAACAGAAGCGTCCAGTGCGACGATACACTCTACAACGGCCGTCACTGCTTTCAAATGAAATCTTGATTCATCAGTGAATAGAATATTGGCCCAGTCCTGTATTCTGAATCGCTGATATTGTCTGCACCACGCTAGTCTAGCGGTATGATGATGTTGAAGCAGTACTGGGCGCACAGCTGGACGTCTTGGTCGTGCAGACGATTTCGTACAGATCTTGGACTGATAGGTCGAAGTCCAGGAATGGCTCAAGCAGTCAAACTTGCAGTCTGGAAACGATTTCTCGGGTGCAGAGTCTAATGTGGTTGTCCTATCGACACGACGTCATGCGCGGACGCCCAGAACGTGGTCGATTCCGAGTATTACCAGATTGTTGAAAACGTGTCCATAATGATTGGATGGTGTTCCGATGAACTCCAAAGAGTCCTGCTACGAGATTTTGTGCCATTTCTGCTTGAAGCATTCCAACAGCAATTTTTCGCTGAGTCGTGGCATTACAGAATAGTAAATTTTGTCAAAACTAAAATGCTTTCCTTACCGAATAAAGTCCAAATAAACGTTATACAGTTATTTCTCCAAACGATATTGGACAGTAAAACTCGTGCGTACGAACACGTCAATAAACAACATGTGCTCACTAACCATTAAAAGTCCGTGCAACTGAGTCGGTTACAATCCGATTGACTGATTGATTAGATACTGTTTAACGTCCCTCTCCAGAATATTCCACTGATATGGAGACGTCACCGTTGCCGGTGAAGGGCTGCAAATTTAGGCCTATGCTCGGCACTTAAGGCCTTTGATCAGGGAGGGATCTTTATCGTGCCACACCTGCTGTGACACGGGGCCTCGGTTTATACGGTCTCATCCGAAGGACTGCTCCATTTAGTCGCCTTTTACGAAAAGCAAGGGGTACTGAGGACCTATTCTAACCCTGATCCCCACGGGGCTGGTACAATCCAATATTGCTAAAAACATCACATTTATCGGTTGTTTACATTGTATTAATATGAACAATAATTATATAATTTTTTTTACAAAAAAAACTAATGCACAGTTTCTTTTTCCGCCAGTATATATAGTATTACCCTATAACCGAATTACTACGTACCAAAAGTGTCCCCAAATATGAATTCATTTAATATATCGTTTTCGCACATGACATGATACTGCTTGGATAGTGTACCGATACATTCGCGGCCCCTTATGCTGAAGGGATCAGAGTCAATCCCAATCCAACATTAATCCCCGACAAAATATTTCCTCAAGTAACCAAAAATAAATTAATGTACTGCAATACGGAGATAACAAACATTTTTCAATCTTCAATAAACAAAACAAAATTAGAGCAGAGCAAACACGGAACTCCAACATATCAGAGGTGGGATAAGGTGCCATGGAGGAATTAGCAACCCCTGCGGAACGGGCACATCCGCCGTGTGCTTCTTGTCATGATCTGGGGTAAATCGGAAAAATCCGTCGACAATTCAGAGTTTAAATAATTGCCTAACATTAAGTTAAAAAACGTCAGTAAGCATCTGATTTAATGATAAATTATATTTGCTGACAAGGTCATTGTATCGACCATTGAACTAAGGTATCGATGAGAATGTTTATATTCTTGCTTCATCAATTTTATTGTAAATAACTTACCTCATTGAAGAAATAGTTTGGAGGTAGAGCATGATCTTCCGTATTGAATCAAACTACAGTATAAACCCCGTATCAGGTTACAAGGGTATTTTAATGCAAAGGAAGTTGACGATTTAAAAGTTAAATTGCTCGCGTTTATCATTTACTGTCTTATCAGATAACCATTGACATTCTTTTTCAGTAAAATATTCAAATATTCAATTAATTGTGTGACATTGATAATGTACTGACAGATTTATTAAATGATCCCGATGATTTCTGATTTCATTTTAACCACTGCAGATTTTGATTATGGCATTCAAAGTGTTGGGGGTGGGGGGTCATTTATTTCTGATACAAATGCACTGTCGCATCTGAATATAAATACTTGTAACTTGGTAAGTAAGAGTGGACAGAAAGCAGTTACAGAGTACGTTGAGATGTCGAGAACATCTTTTCAGTCTGTTGCTTCAGACCTTCCAGTTTTTACTCTGAACAGTTCATCAAATATTACAATCAATTACAATGTTAACTTCAAGTGAAAAGGGTTAAAATGTTTTGTGATAGACAGATAAACCTGACAAAAGAAGCTGATGATTCTATATTTTACTGTACCACTTTTTTCAATTACAAAGTATTCAAAATTGTTGAAATTTCTGGATAAAACATTCAATTAAAGCAAAATGCAAAAAACAGACTTTTTAGAGATTGCTGTCATTTAATCATTTCTTTGTAGGTCAATGTAGCCACCTGAGGAGTGCAATATCACCGAGCCCGAAGGGCGAGGTGAACATGTACTTCGAAGGTGGCTTAATCCATGCATTCCAGAGACGTATACATAATTTCACTGGAGAGAGGTATTCATGACAGTAGAAATTCAATATAGTTGTATTAACCAGAAGTCTCTGATGAGACTTTAGCTCTACTGGTCTGTATGTATAAGTTAACAAAGGAAAAGTAGCACCACTATTTCAAACTTTGCAACAGGCAGCAATAAATAGAATTATATATCTTAATGTAGTCTACTTGTGTGCCAAATTTTATTGAAATCAGACCAAAATTGTAGGAGGAGTAGCGTTTTAAAGGAATTTCACAGAAATTTCTGTTTTTGAGTAGCATTTTGAAAAATTATTTACAGACAGACCGACAGCTAGACAGACGGCCAGACAGTTAGAACGGACGGACGACAGACACCTTACTATCGCATAAGCTCCTCTGATCTCTGACTAGTAGAGCTAAAAATGAGAACTGTATAAAAGAACGAAGGTTCTCTCAATCAAATATCAAGAAAAGAATTTCTTTTTTTATCCTCTTACTCTTTTCTTCAATTCCTTTGGGGGGGAGGGGGGGAACCAACTCTTTTTTAAAAAGACAATCTTAAAGCAAAATTTTATCATATCAATTACTTTTAAAAAGATCAAATTGTTAGTTTTCCTTAAAATGACAATGTCTGACTTTAAATGTAATTATGAAACATCACACAGACAGGTATTTGATCTTGGTTTATTAATATGTATGAGGGTTGATCCAAAAGTAATGTCACTTTGATAGTATCGCTATCCGTGGACGTAAAACAACAAAATTATAAATGATGAAAGCTACATTTATTTCAAATCAGACCTGAAAATTTAAATTCAACATGATTTATACTTTTCAAAATATCGGATGATATACAGATTGCGATTATGGTAGTCGCTGCACCTAAATAACGTCAAACATGTATAACGGTACGCGCCGTCATACATTTAAACGCATCCCTTCGTTTCATTATAAAAACATTTGAGAATCGCGAACATGTTCAACTTTCACTCTCTGAATGAAAACTTGGTACCCATAGTAAACCGTTTTCTTAATTAATTCCTCTGTCAAAATTCTTTGAACAGTAGTTAGAAGACCATGTTAAAATTTCACATATCTCTCTAATTAAAACCGTCTGTCTTTTTTGACAATGTCACACACCATTGGACGTTTCCGTGCGTCCACCCATCTTTTGGTCTTCTTTGTCATCTGCTGAGCATTCAATGACCCACACCAACCCAAAATCGTCTAAACAAGTCTCTCATTTATATTCTTTCTTCTGTGAGTCTGGTGAATCAACGTAACTGTCTATACTGGCGATTTCTCCATTTTGAAGCAAAAATGTAGTTTGATGTGGCGTTTTTTTTCTCCCATTTTGACATTTACTTTTTCAATGCATCGGAGTAAAACAACGATGTTTTTGATCAAAAAAAGCAATAATGTCATATAATTTTCAACTTAAGACTAGATAATGATGTAAATTTCTGCCTTTTAAACTATTGGACGATTAGGCGCTTTTAAAAGATTCTTTTGCATGTATTTGTCTTTTTTTTTTTTATTAAAAAAAAGTACAATTTAATTTGTGACATTTGGTTGTGACGCGGCGACACATCCTATGTTCTATGTCTTAAACATCTATGAAATAAATTCAATTAAACATTATTAAATGAAAAATTCTAATTTAATTAGATTTACCTTTGTGCATCATTTTGTATATCATAATTGATAATATAACGCCAAATATAAAAGATATTGACACTGCGACATTACTTTTGGATCAACCCTGTACAGTATCTGCCCATAAGTGAGTTGAAATTTTATTTTTTAAATACATATTCCATCATAGGATGCATTTTTCTTTTTTCTAATTTTCTAAAATATAATTGCAATGTTGTTATTTGTTATTCATTTTTGTGACTAAAATACCATAAAGTGCAGATGCGTTGCAGTTTCTTCTCATTATTTCAAAATAATTTTATCACAGGTCAAGAGCAAAATAAAAATTCTAAGACTATAATTTCTTAGAAATCTTAGATTTTTATTTTTTTTATCTTGACAATGTTATAATTTATTCTCCATGATTTGTGTATTATTTTGTTTAGCATTTTAACAGGTCGGAGAGAATACTCGAAATCGGGTATTATCCCTGAAATCGCGTATAATACTCGATATTAGGGTATCGTTGAATCCGCGAAATCGGGTATTCCGTGCAACTTTCTATAAAAACTAAAGAATAAAGCAGCGGTGCATTATGCCAGTAACTGTAACTTGTACATCAGTATCTTGTGGATTTATTTTTATTTAACCTAAAACATAAGGTTGTCAAATAAGTTTAAAATCACACGACAAACACTGCTGGGGTTACAAAGAAGACACAATGGCGTTATTATTTTTCAATATAATTTCTAAAAACAAATCACTACACTTCGTTTGTCTTTATTTCCCATTTAAGTATTCCATATACTTATTTTTTTTAATTTGTGCACGATTCACAAAACGTGAAATTTTAAAGAAATTAAACGACTAACGCCATGTTATGTATTTTTACTGAAAAATGTATGGCATCCCTTTCTCGTGAAATATAAATTACTCCTTACCTAACAGTTAGAGAGTACAGTATAAGCGAGTTATAATTGTATACCTCTGCAATAATAGAATACCAACGTTATCATAAAGAAGAAAATGAAATAAGATGAAATAAATACCCACGGGAATACAGTTTTAAAATAGCTAATTAAAGGTGAGTATCTTTCTTATGTCAATTTAGCATTAAATTTTTATTCAAAGACACCGTAAATTTTTTAGTTGCATCTTAATTGATACAAAATATATTATTTTACATTTATTTTATGCATTTGTGTGAAAATTGAGAAAGAGAAGTCTTATGAACAGGATTTTCTTTTTTTTTTTTGGGGGGGGGGGGTAGAAATAAAAGTCAAATGTGTACATCTTTTCATGAAGTTAAAAAACATTGAATTTCTCAATATAGATCAAGGTACAGTCATATTGAAATATGAATTACATAGTCAAGTTTTCACATATAGTTTTTACGTTTGTGAACGTGTTAAATGAACAAACTGAAATAATGGAGTGTTCAATTGCCTTGGAAACTCTTGTCTTACTTTTGGGAATATAATTCCTCATCGGACATTAAAATTTCATAAAAATCGTAGCCACTTCCTTTCTTTATTATACTATTTGATAGACAGAGTAAATTTTACCTCTTTACCTTCTATATTCTTTTTTAATATGGCAATATCTTTTGCCTCATTATAATATGCTAATAATACAACGCACTATCTGATTAGTTCTAGACAATATGTCACAGTTTTCTTTTAGTTATTTTATCTATGATACGTATAACTCATGGCAATAATACTAATACTCATCTAATACTAATACTCATCTATAATGAAAAAATGTGTTTAAAAAATAAACAAGTAGTCTTATATTGTGTTAGAAAATAACAGGTTGCTTTTTGGTTACCTACAATGTATATGATTTTTATTTGATGAATAAATCTTCCCTACGATTAAAAATATATGACCGAGTTAACCGACCGTGACATTCAAAGAGAAGTCTCTTAGACACATGTAGAACACAGTCGAGGTTGTTTTGTCAGAGGTGGTCAAGAAGCTTTAGCCCCCCCTCCTTTGAAGTCGCCAAGAAATGGTGAAATATTGATGACTTAGCGAAATTAAACGATCAACAGTTATGTTCTCTCATAAGCTGTATTCCTGAAACTAACACTCTCTCTGCTAAAATTTTGAAGACATATTCTGCAAATATGTTTGAATGATAAATAAAAAAGAAAAGATTTTCAAAAAAAAGAGAAACGTTCTTTTAGCCGAAATTTTAGTCATTTTTATAATTACATTATTTATACATTCAAAAATAAATTTGATTTTATGCACAAAATGAATGTGAAAGTAATTAATGTCGCATAATTTGATACGATAGACAATCCCTTCTTTATACATGGCATCATATCTATCTGGTGTATGAAATGTGTTTCCGTATAATTTGATTTATTTACAAATTGTTCATGTTTGTCGTGTTGATGTGGAATTATCATAAATTCCCGAATTCTGATACTTAACAATTCTGTTGTGTTGGGAATGAACATTAGGAAGAAGCTTATACTTTCAACATAAGGAAAAATATGAAGGAAATCTAACACCCTTTTTTGTGCAGATCATGAAATGTACAGAGCTCCACGGGTATTTGTTGTCCCGAGCGCATTAATCTTGACGTCCAAATTCTTACTTGGCTAGTGATATCTTTAGAAAACATGTGTATCTAGATGAAAGTCAACTCGACAACATGCGCCATTCCATTCTTTAAGTTTTATTAGGTGATCACACCTCCTTTACCCGATTTCGCAGATTCACCGATACCCTAACATCCAGTATTATACGCGATTTCACGGATAATACCCGATTTCGAGTATTTTCTCCGACCTGTTTAGGACAATGAAAAATTGACATCACAACAAGTTTTACGGAAAAAAATTATTTTTTCAATGAAATATATAATGTAAAAATGCAATGATAACTCATTCATGGGCATATATTGTACCATATTGATATGCAAAACAGGAGAAAATCTTAAGCAGGTTCCGTAATGGCGTCTTCTCAACTCGCTTGTTTACATGGCTTGTTCTTTAAAAACGCTGCACCTACATGTACCAATCTTTCTGCATCGGAGGTCGAACATTAATTACTTATTGCGAAAATCCTCCAATCTTTCAGATTATTCCCAAAACTTGAGTTTTAAACATCTTTCAAATTTTTCTGTTAACATACTAAAACCTAATTCAAAACAAATTCCGTCCACTCAGACGCTTCAAAATTCCTGAGTTATCTTAGACAATGATGATAGTTTGTATTTTATAATCTTTATATTTTTATCATGATATTGGTACCAGGTATATTTCTCATTGCAGATAAAGAGTAAAAAAAAATTCGACCAGTTTAAAGGCTAACATGAAAAAGATTCCTAACATGTCAAAGGATGTACATGTAAGCACTACCTAACTTTAAGCTGTGGGAGGCACTTTCTAATGACGTACCAAACAACTGTTACTAACTGTAATTTTACTGAAAACATCAGGTTCACAAAATGTAAGCAAACATTGGTTCAAAATAGGGCTGTCACGGGTACCCGAAATGACCCGGAACCGCGGAACAATTAATTCGGGTCGGGTACGGTTCCGTTTTTCTGGAATTCGGTTCGGTTCCGATTTGTATAATAGAGTAGATTTTAATATAAAATGACGTCAAAAACGAGAGTTTTGTTGGTAAATTGTCATTAAAAGGCAGGGTTTCAGATTGGCGTCGGCCATTTGCCAATGAAAGTTTACCTGCCATGTTGGCCTATAAGTTTGACATTGAACAGACTCATGGCCGATTATCTTCTGTATGTAAAGGCCAGTCATATAATTTTTCCTCCATTCAGATCCGATTGTTTTTCTCTACTTTCTGCAACTGCCGATTCAATCAGCCAATGACATTTTGGTATAAATAGATCTTGACAAAATACTCTATAATTTTATTTCCAAACCCAACTCAAAGAGCATAAAGTAGTGATGAATGTTTAAAACGTCGAAGGAATCCATGCCATGTTGTTATTTTTACCGCCATGATTGAATATAGGGTCGGACTAATAGCAGGAAACGGACAATGTTGCAAGGTTTTACTAAGGAAAAAAAATAGTCTAGGTAATCTTTAAACGTAATTATACATTGAATATCATCAGAGATATACAAGTCTAATTTTTGGATTACTATTTTCAAAAATTGTAATCCCAAGAAATAAATACATTTACATGTAATGAAAGGTGGGACTAATAAAAGTTAAATACCCATTGAATGGAATTAAAAAAAACAATTGCCATTCTGTTTCAATATATTAATTTTGTTTAAAAGAAACAATATGATATTTCCACCTTATTAAAAGGAAAATTAATATACAAGTTTGAATATTTTATGTAATGAAATGACTATTTTGTAAAAGTCTGACAGAAATCTGAGTTAGTTTAACTTTTCTTTTGGACTATAATTTTAGGAAGTTTAGGACAGAATGGCCTATAACTTTTCTGGTAAATATGCCAGATGTCCTGTAGTTACTTATTTCAATCTGAAACCCTGAAAGGTGATTTAAAAATAATTTGGTACAGTTGTTGTCTAGTCAGGAGGCTACTTTAAACTAGTTATAATGTTGCAATTTCTAAGATTAAATGAGAATATTCTTTTTATTGTTGAAAATAATACAAATCATGAGCTTTTCTTCCATTACCTACCTGACCCGAGAAACCCGAAACCGAACCTCAAAAAATCAGAACTGACCCGACCCGAAAAATTTAGGAACCGTGACAGCCCTAGTTCAAAAGCAATTCAAAAATTTAATATTTTTAATAAAAATTTTGGTAAAATGATTTTTTGTCTCTTGTATTAAGCTCTTGATAGCAGAGAGATTGGTCCATTGGTCCTATATCTTGGTATTGTGGTTCAGTTTCTTCTTTGTTGTGACATGTCTCGGCAACTTTTAATTTTGTCCTTGCTTCACATTTTTTCTTTATGTATACAATCCTAAATAGAAAAAAAATCACCTATTTTCTTTTCTTGACATCATGTCATTGGGGTCAAAATCGTTATCTCTGAATAAAAAGTTATGATTACTACATTAATCATTCTTTGCAGGAAAAAGAAAAAAAAGTACTTACCTGATCAGAAAGGCAACAGTACATATCAATAAGGCATTTAATCCACCAGAGATGATCAATGCGACAGTTTGTTCATTTGTTTTACAAGTTTGTACACTGTTGGATACTGAATGCATACAATTTATCTTGAGACAAATACACTGTTTGCTCCGTGAATTAAAACATAAAATGGAAGCTTTTTCAGTAAAACAGATTAAAAATATTCCATCAATATAGAGGAAAAGCATTCAAAGTTTTTTTTTTTCCGGTTTTTCTCTGTTCTGAACACCAAACCTTTAAACCGGGTATAATTTTTTTTACGAAGAATTATTATTATTATTATTATTGCTTTTATAATTTTTCTAAATTATAGATATAATTATATATATAAGGTAGAAAAGGGATTGTTTTTACAATCTACTATTATTTTTAAAAATATAATGATATAATGCTTTCGAATATTTACCTTTTCTGCAATAAGGGTTATCGGTCAAGCCTGGCAAACAGTAGCACATTCCAGTGACATGGTTACAAGGTGCTGTGCAGTTTTCTGAACACTTATGTGTGCAATTCCTTCCAAAATACCCTTTCACACAAGCTAGCGTAAATTTAATCACAATATATATTCTTAATTTTCCAGAACATATTTTCATACAAATGAAGAGCTTTTTTTCAACTACGAGGGTTGATCCAAAAGTAATGTCACAACTTCGATAAAATCGCTATCCGTCGACGTAAATCAACAAAGTTATAAATGATGAAAGCTACATTTATTTCAAATCAGACCTGAAAATTTCAAATCAACATGATTTATACTTTTTAAAATATCGGATTATATATAATGTGCGATTTGGGTAGTCGCCGCAGCTAAATAACGTCATATGACGGATACGCACCGTCATACATTTAAACGCTTCCCTTTGTTTCATTAAAAAAAGTTGAGATTTGATATCCACGAACACGTTCAGAAATTCCACTTTTTTACCCTTAGTACACATCGTACACTCACTCTTTTCATAATTAGTTCTGTCAAAATTCATTGAATAGTAGTAAATGACCAACTTAAAATTTCACATATCGCTCTATCTGTCTGTCCTTTTGACAACGTCACGCACCATTGAACATTTCCGTCCGCCCTCCAATCTTACGGTTTTCTTGTCATCTGCTGAGCATTTAACGACCCATCACCCATCGAAAATCGCTGAAACCATCTAAACAAGTCTCTTATTTACATTCTTTCCTCCGAAAGTCTGGTGAATCAACGTAACTGTCTCTACTGCCGATTTCTCCATTTTGAAGCAAAAATGCATTACAGTTTGTTTTGGCTTTTTTGTCCGTTTTGAAATTTCCTTTTTTCAATGCACCGGAATAAATCAACGATGTTTTTCATAAAAATAGCAGTGATGTCATATGATTTTCAATTTAAGACTAGAAAATGATGCAAATTTTTGTCTTTTAAAGTATTTTGCGTTTAGGCGCTTTTAAAATATGCTTTTTAAGTGTTTGTCTTTTTAATACTAAAAAAGTACACTTTAATTTTTGACGTTCAGTTTTGACGCACACACCCCCTATCTTATATGTTTAAAAAATCTATAAAATAAATTCAGTTAAACATTATTGAATGAAAAAATAAAATTTAATTAAATTTATATTTGTGCATCTTTTGGTATATAATATTTGATAATATGACGCCAAATATAAAAGATATGGACACTGAGACATTACTTTTGGATCAACCCTCGTATATGACTATAAGAGTTTTACATCTTTTTAAAAAATGTGTTTCATTGATAATTATTATTTATTGACACGTATTAATTCCGACGTAATATGTAACATATACAGTACTTTTATATGGGTGTATCTTCAAATATCAGCAGAGGTGGCTTGTCCCGTCTGATATCTGAAGATGCATGAGTTAAAAGGTACTCTATATGTTTTGTATCAGTAACCAATGTTCTATCAACTTCACGTTTATAATATGTGATCCCACTACATTCCAATGCACTGGGTAAGCCATTATCTATCAATATTACATCGTACAATTTCATACGACCAATGAAAAAAGAGCACGTGATTCAAAAAGTATAGCGCGTTGTTTTATTTGAACTTAAATTCTATCTCGCCCATTCAATTCTGAACGCCATGGATGACGGTTGTGATTTTATGATATGGTAATTCTCTGTAGAAACCGAAATTATGATGGGGAAAAATCCTTAGGTCAGTTTATCATAATACTCGTAAAAATACCAAGTGGGCAATTAAAATCTTCAACAGCACGGGAAAGTGGCCACTTTTGACCGAGATGTACATTGAATCTCTAAATTACTGAATGCAGCGATTTGTGATGGAAATAATAAAACAAAGTTCATTCTACCCATTCCTACTTTTTGAAAATCAGGTAAAAAAAATGTAAGATTTTATTTGGTAATAGGTGGAATTTTTGTGTAAACAAATAATTAAATGTGAAAACATATAATTACTGTACAAACAATGATTAATGAACACCTATTGGAATAGAGGACAGATATATTTGCTTTATTAAATTATAAATCAGACTTTTTGCTAATATTTGAAAGAGAAAGTGGATTTTTAATAGAAATAAATTATATTTTTCTCTGTTAATATATTCTAAAATCCACCCATTTGAATGCTTTTTCCAATAAATCTATTAATTTTATGTTCTTAAATTAAGATATTAAGTTTCTTTTTCTTGTAAGACCTTTTTATTATTTCAAAAATCCGAAAATAAACCATATTTTCACATAGATGTATTCATTATTTTGTGTCTTAAAATGATAAAATGCAGGTAAATCAAAATAGCAGATGTAATTAGTCTAGTTACTGTAAAAACAAATTAACTATCTTAACATCTATTGTTATTTGAAAGTTGGAATAGGTGGAATTGGGATTTTTAAAAAGTGGGAATGGGTAGAAGACATGAAAACAATACGGCTCGGAGTATCCACCACCTGTCCTGTAATTCAGTGTGCGTGGTTTGCTACGCTTTAAGTTTATGAGAGACGAAAAATTCATTTAATATTGTGCTGAGGAAATTCCATTTTGCAGGTTGTACGCAGCTTCCGTAATGGTTGTCACAATATGAAATACAAAATTAATACGTTTACATGTATTTGGTAAATATTGGGTCTAAATTAATGCATGTAATAAAGGTTGTCATTGTGAAAGACAAATTGGATTTTAAAATAAAACTAGAGGTACAGTGAGCAATGAGCTCACTAAATAATACCCCCCCCACCTCCCATATGAATATAATGGCAGTATCCATGTTTTGCTCTGGAAAATCCAAAATATATGTCAGATCATAAAGTAAAATAGGAGGTGCACAGTGGCAATATGCAATAAAGATTCTGTGAAAGTTTCATTAAATTTCCTTCAAAGAAATAAGAGGAGTTGCGGATAAGAGATGGGTACCCCAAAGCGTAACAGACGGACGGACGGACATAACAATTACTATATAGTCTCCCGCTTTTCAAGCTGGGGTATAATTAACAATGATATTTAAATAATAGTGTTGCATTATGCATGTACTATGCCTAAATAGTAGGCAGGGTTTGACACATGGTGCACGAGCCGGAGGCTGACTGTTGTTATTATTTATGCGGCAATCCGTTTGAATTTTTCCTGAAAATATCGGTGCTAACACAGCGCACTTGCAAGAACTCGTTCAAAATCTTCATGCTAAAATTGGTTGCATGCTTAGTTATTTTGGTTATTACTAGTATATTTTCTCTAAATAAGTCAGGATTTTCTGTCCCAAAGCAACTCATCTTTAATGTCTGTTTTGTTTGTAAGACTTATTTGTTTGCAGACGTCGATTCTCATTGATAATTGTCTTTAACATCCTTCAATCAAGCGTCATATGAAATTAAAGCGTTTTAATGACCCTACGAAATCAGTTCATCTAACGATCTGTATGTAATTAGTTTGAAACTTTGTTGAACATATTAATTTAAGGTTCCTTAAAATAATATAACTGTTTTCAAATAAAATTTGTCTATTTTCTCCTTCTTGTGTCAATTGTGTGAATTAAGTTTTTATATTTTATAAAATCCTACCAATTAGTGATCGTCTCTGTGGCGTAATCGATAAGGCATCGGACTAACAATCTCATGGTCGTGAGTTCGCTCACCGGCGTGCGCAAGGAAGAATTTTATTCAGTAAATAAAGCCGTGCACTATTTCGGCATAGTATGTTTACGCTATATAAATCCTTAGACGACTATGCGAGAATAGTAGGGTATGGGTTATAGAGAGACAATCTGACAGGAAGCATAATAATTGCAAATAGTGTAAATTCACATATTGTCAATGGGTCAGATTTTTGAGGTTCGGTATAAAAAGTTAATATGGACTTGATTTCTTTGAAATAGTTGTTATCTATTTGAAATTTTACAAATTTTTCCGCGGAAATAATTTTTTTTTTAATATCTTCGTGCCACAGAAACAAGAAAAATTAAACCCATAGGCATGTTATAGTTCCTTATGTCAAAAGTCAATTTTAATTCCTGGAGTATTTTTTATAAAGAGTGTACCTTTAGCTATTTAAAACCAGAATTAATAAAATTCAAACAAATGGAATATCATTTATTAGAAGACGACGGATCTTCTCTTTGATTATCAGAAGGACATTAAAAATCGTCATTAATTGTTCATTTAATACTAAACGTCAGCACGAGAAGTATCTTTTTAAGTTTCCAAATAGTACTGGCTGTTAATATAAGATGTTTCAATAATAATGCAAACAAGATGTGTTTGTGAAAAACTATGCGCCCGGCGGCAACAATTTAATATCAATTCTCTGTAATTATCAAAATTGGTTGGCCACGCATAGAAAAACATTTTGATTTTTTTATAATAATTTTAAACTGATTTGTCATTATTTGTAAAATCTAAAGTGGGTTTATGAAATATACTCTTGGGTTGCCATAGAAACGGGGTGCAAAATTCTCAATTTCGTTAATTTTGAAAAACGTGTACTTATCAAGAAAACTGTGTCCAGAAATGAAAAGGGATAACTTAATATGTTTTCATTATTTAGATTTAATCCTACAGATTAAAGTAATTATATCTGTAGTTTTAATTTAATCTCTCAATAGTAAATGGCCATTTTACATATTATAACATCAGATATGTGATTGGTTTAGTGGAGTTTTTGGAGGCTTAAAACAAAAAAGGCACACGGATTACAAAT
Organism: Saccostrea cuccullata; assembly: GCF_032062105.1. Taxonomy (NCBI): domain Eukaryota; kingdom Metazoa; phylum Mollusca; class Bivalvia; order Ostreida; family Ostreidae; genus Saccostrea; species Saccostrea cuccullata. Next base: position 30,686 of record NW_026927751.1, read on the forward strand.
TTAGTAGTAATTAATTATGAAAGGCTGATATTTGATTATATCAAAATATGTAAAATATTGGTGGGAGACTCAAAGATGTAAAAGGAATTCAAAGGTAAAGATTACTTTTTTCTACATTTTGAAGCATTTTTTGCTTCCTAATTACTTCCCTTGAACTACTCTCTAACGTTTGGAGGTACAATGTGTATTTAGTAAACAGCAATGAACATTTTCTGGCGAAAGATCTCATCAAAGTTTTACAGTCTGGAAGAAGAAAAGAAGGCTAGACATCTTAAACAATGAAGACAGAAGGTAAATTTATGTATATACTGAGCATTACAAAAATTTCAAGATTAACAAATGCATATTTTCTTAATTTTATTTGCCTTACAATACACAGTTGTTTTACCGGTAGTGGTCAGTGGTCCTTATCAAATCAAGCGAACTATACCTTTTGACAGTTTGACTTTCTGACCAATGAATTAATTATTTTTATTAATAAAAATGAATTTGAAGCATATAAACATCACTTGCTGATACAGCTGAACTCCACCCCCCCCCCCCCCGAAATATAAATGTCTATATAGAGATTGTATAAAATCTGTGCCATTAAGTAGGTTTACTTTTTAT
>NW_026927752.1:0-31169 GCF_032062105.1 Saccostrea cuccullata
TTGAAAAACCCCCACATGGGCTCAAAATCTATAGTTTTTACTGGAATTACACAGATGTATGTATGTTTAGAATATGAATACATTTTAACAAAACTGCGAACAAGATTAATTGTGAAACACTGATTCCCCCTTACATGACAGCTTATGCCACGACTCCCACGAGGTATCCCAAGAAAGATCTTGTCACAAGGAAAACACCTGTGAAATATGAAATTCTAGTCCAACTTCAAAAGTTGTGGTTAAGGGTAAAGTTTAAAGGCTGAATATGCTGATATGCAATGTGATACTAAGAATTAATTCCACAATATTTAGCACATAAGGACATTTAAAAATGCCAATTATCCTTCATTTTCACTTTCAATGAATTAAGAGATGATGGTTTGTTGATCAACAAATCGACATACAACAATAGCACTGTCTCTCTGGCACCTCCCCCCCCCCACACCTCCCTAAGGTCATAGAGTGCCGATAAATTAAATTTATGTCAGAATACCTTAAGGAAAATATGACCATAACTAGAGCACGCAAATATGACAAATTGGAAGACTTTGAGGGTTACATGTACAAATAAAATTCAAATCTTGACTTTCAGCGAATTCATGGACATAGGCCGAGATTCTGTCTACTTCTTTTACCTGGTCTTCTCTTCTAAGTTATATAGAAGCACAAAAAGCAAATCAAAGTCAAAGAAGTTTAAAGCTCTGCTACCTGCTTTTGAGCCTCCGAAGCCAAAAACTAACAGCATTATCGAGAAACTAACAAACAGATCCTGCTGCATCATTATCCCCATCCATTGAAGCTGTTGCAACAATTAAACTTGGGTAAGAAAACGCCTCTCAACAAAATTATCCTGCAGAAATAGTTTAACCTCCAAAACTTTTAAAACAAGTTCAAGAACAGTCCAGTGCAGCAGTTTCGGCCACCTACACATGCACTTTCCAAAAATATATCGATACAGTTACTTAAGAGTGTTCAATCCAAACCAAGACTAGGACTTATTAATTTCTTGGTTTCAAACCAATGACATCATAAACGCCTGCTCAAACCACTCCGGCTCCTCCAGTGGACAAAATGGTCCTTCTTCAACCCCACAAGCACTTCCATTTCCTCTTCCATCCATGCCGCCATACCCAGGATTGCCAAACAATAACCCAAAACTGAAAAATGTGTACCGAATGATTGCAACGTGGCTAGTTTCCGACGCCATGAATGCAAATAATAATCATGATCCTCCCGCACCTCAACCGGTTACAACAAAAAAAGAACTCATCCATCTTCGTCTTCCAAATACTAATAGACAACAACAAAAACAACAAAGACGTCACAATTTGACACCCTACCTCAACGCAATAAAAACAAATGAAAGCATCCCAGCACTCTCAGGGGAACAAGAAACGAGAAGAGGCTTTACGCCGAATGAGGGAGAAAGCCAATAGGGAGTACATGGATGAAGTATTTGACGTCGACGTCCCAGACACGACTTTTGCTAATGGCCGTATTCCATCATTTCAGGCACCTTCGTTTGAATTCTGACGGAATCCGAGAACCATATTTTGTGAGTAAGTTATCATTAATAACAACACCAATTTGACTCCTTTTATGTGACAAGTTCATCCTTGAGGTGCATTTAAAATAAAAAAAAATGATACGAAAGATAATTGGTCAGAAATGCTTTAAATATTTTTTTTAATTTTAGATATATCGTGTAATTCCAATTGAATGGAGAATCCAGAACTGAAACAACCTTTAATTATTTATTTTCTCGGATTTACTTCATTACAAGAAACAAAACGTGTTTGACCCTCGTTTTCTGTAAGTGAAAAGTACTACGTGCGTCTTGAAAAGGCTGAGGAAGTTTGCATACAAAACTACATCCATTGTAGCAAAACGAAGGATTTTTATCACATAAATATTGTTATCTCGATGTAAACAATCAACGGACTTACGTTCAAAAAGCTATGTATGAAAAATACTTTATACTGTTAATTTGACACTATTATTGCATATACTATGTGTGCAAAAAAGCATAGAGTGATGAATAGGAAAATTTTAATGACATTAATTAAAATATCCTAATTAAATTATACCTTAATGAGGTCGTAAACTAGATAATATCGTACATCAAAAATGTGGTTGGTATTCATTATAAACGTAATGTAGCAGCTCTTTATGTATTTCATATATAAATAAATACTATAACCATTTTCTGGAGTAATTATTTATTTTAACATAGTATTCTCAAAGCCAAAGCTACAGTACGGGAAAACATCCGTTGTTAATGTGTTATGACACCAGGTTCGAATATTCTATAATTTTTTTTTGCTTTCTTTTCAGGCCGAATTTGCTGTGAATTAAAAAAAATTTAAAATGATTGATATTGCTCCGAATTTGCTTCTTTTTTGTGGTGGTATATTTCAGTTATCGAGAGCACTGACCTAGATTTGGGAGAGAAAGTCATGTGATGTTCTCGGCTTAAAGATAATAAACTTCAACAATATGTGTACAAAGCTAAAGATACTCCGTGTCAAACTATACGTATATATTTTTTTTTTTTACAAATTAATATGTAATTTATCAAGAAAATAAATTGGTTAACAGCTATTTTACGTCTTAAAATACACCTTGATTTATAAAAGTTTTTTTTCTTAGTTAAATGACTAATTCATGTTTTTATTTTCAGACCATTTCCTGATTGCTTTTAAAAAGATTGTAAATTTAGAAATGTCCTAATATATCATTTATTTCATATTAGTACTAAAATAAAGGTTAGAACATCAAAATTATTTTTTTAAAATACTAAAAGACCTATAGAAGTACGGTCCATGCATAACTGGAATGTAAGAACATCCATGCGAATTGGGTTTTTTTACAACTCTGTCTGTATGTTAATTTATGAATATAATAAACGGCCATTATCCATTTCAATTCTACCAGTTCTATTCAAATTCTACTTGATACTCTATTCCATCCATTTTCTCTGCATATACTTTGTCCAATGTTTCATTCATTGCTACAGTGAAGTGATTTTTCCAGTCTCCTATCTTTCCTGAAAATCAAAGGTATATCTTTATTTTAAAAATCTAAAAATTTGGTGTTTCTTGAACTTCTTAGGGATTTGTTTGTTTGTTTGATTTTATTTTGCAGGAGTTCATAACAAAATTTCGATTATAAAAGCATTTTAAAAAGCCTTAAAATGTTTTTGAGATGAAGGAAAAATTGATTTGGAACAGAAACTGTTTCGCCTAGTTAGATGTATTTAACCAGAATGTAAATCCTTTTTCGAAACAAACATGATGTATGCATTATAAAAGCAGTTAGTCAATGGTTATATTTATTCTCAATTCAACAGGAGCATCATGGCGGGTGTTACCGGTCGGCAGAGAATGCTCTCTTTCTCCATTGTTTTGTAAATAGTTTTAACAATACTTCATTTTACTTTCATTATTTTTTGCTTTCAAAACCACGTAAGTCGTATAACAGAAGAGTCATTTATGTTTAAAAAAAGAACAACAAAGAGACCTTTTCTGTAGACTGTAGGAGTTTCTTTCACCTGGAGTTCATTCATTAATTCCGCCATCTTTTGATCCTCCCTGACACTTTTGTCCGCTTGCTGAAGATTTTGAAAGGTGCACTTCTCTGTTATCTCTTTGACTAGTCCGTTTTCATCTTTAACTCCCAAAAAGTCAGCCAATCTCCGAATCTCTGCTTCTGTGTTCTTTGAAGTATACAAGCAACACAGCATAGACATTAATATGAGGAGATATCAACATCACGAAATTAGAATGCCCTTGCAAAAGATCATAAAACAATTGAATGTTATATAGAACTGCTGCTTTTACATTGTGTTTTTAAACGAACAACTCTCATTTCTCATTTAAATTGTTTCAAAACTTTAACTTATAAACTTAATCTAAGTTTCAAGGAAATAAGGCTGTGAAAAAGTTTTACCATGGCATAAAATATAAGATTATTTACGGAACACAAATATTTCATATCAATTCATCACATATTTTCATCACAGGAGACATCTCTTTCTCTTTGGAGATACACTGTAAATTGTTTCTCTCTGTTCTACTGGAACGTCTCTAAGACAAAGAGATTTACATTCCATTGGGGGTATTTTACTTAAAAATTGATTGCAAATTAACAGAATCAAAAGGTCAAAATATGAATTTTAAATTTGTTATATTGACACGACAAACGTGGAATACTGTGAAAGTACAACATCAAATTTAATTCAATTCACATTTTCAAATTGAAAAGTCTCGTGAAGATATTGCGTTGGCTCTTCCATTAATTAGCTAACCCAAAGAATTCAGCAAAGATTTGCGGACAAATCAGGTAGTCAAGAATACAAACATAATTTGTAGTATCACAATTACAATAACGTATGCAAACAAACTGAGTAACGGACGTTATGAAAATTCATTTCTTAAATATCTGTTATCCGGTGTATTCCTTCAACTTCAGAATAAACAAAAAATTTGATATTATAGTTTCCAGCTAACTATAAAGTTTCACGTTACGTCACGATCTAGTTAACAGCTGCGCTCAAGATAAATTGTACACGCCTCCTAACTGCAAGATTTACGACTGGAACTTTCTTCTTATCCCTGATAGGTTGCTCGTGCAACAGATTATTTCCGTGTCAATGTTGATAATTTGAGTTGACCAATCACGTAATTTGTTTACGCTGGACGCATCGGACGAAAAAGATCATGACGTAACGTGAAACTTTACAGTTAGCTGCAAACTATGATAAAGGGGTTCTTTAGAGGAGTACAGGTAAAATAAAAATGATACAAGGTAATTAACTTAGGTAAAGATAGACACAATATAAAACATTAATACATTAATTTTTTTTATAACATATTATGAAAAAAAAAATTTTCTAAATGATTAAACAGATCTTCCTCAATACATTATTTTATATCAAATAGTATTAAGTTATTTATATCTTTTTATTGTTCGAATTACTATTGAGTAAATAGGATATGGGCAATGCAGGGGCACTGATTGACTTTAGATAAAAAATACCAAAAAGAAGGAAATTAGTGAATAGAGCATTAAACATAGATCTCGGGAATTTCAAAAGTTGGATCAAGAATCTAAAGAGGTAAGCATTCACTATTGACCGCTTACACTCGCCTACATGTCTAATTTTTTCAATGATGACATCGTAATATTGTGTTTCAAAAATAATTAATATTCTTTTTATATCCCACATACTTAATTGGTTAAAATACTTGTTCTCTTTTTTTTTTTTCAAATACTTACATATGAATCATCTTTTTATTCGCGGCTACTATATTTTCGCGTTTTTGCTCAAAACAATTAAATAACGGAAATCTAATACTTGAAATGATTTTAAACATTATATGAAGCCATTTTAATATCCAGTAATCGTTAAACATTTGCCCCAAGGAATGACATTCTTACGGACTAAGATGTCAAGGAAACGTAGGCATCTACCGTTGTAAAACTTACAAAAGTCATCAACAAAATGTTCAATTTTAAAGATCTTAAAAGTATTTATCTTTATAAAAAATATCCACAATTTTTTTTCTTTTCTACTAAAGTAGTGGTTTAGTGCTAAAAATATTAATTTCTACTAATTCTGATGATTAAGATTATTAATGTCTTCCGTTTCCAACGCAATGAAAACTAAGTTAAGGTTAAGTATAGTTAATGCAAAAATAAAACTAATATTTTGGATTATTGATTTGTCCTTGTGTACCATTTTTTAACTCTAAGAGCATTTTTTACATAATATTTACTTACTCTTTGTAGTTTCTCGTATTGTATCATCAATATTTGATCTTTTCGAACAGTCGCTTCTTCGATAAACTTTTTATTATACTCAAACCATCCCCCGTACATCGCCTCTAAATAAAAAGGGAAAAAATCTTTCCAAGATTTAAATATTATGTAGGTTGAAATATTTGAAAAAAAATTAAAAATGCCATAAAAATACTATTATTTAAAATTCTTACTTCGTCCAATATAAAGTTCGTCCAAAAAATTCTCAAAACTCATCCCAGGTAAAAATCCACAAGAAGAAAGAAATTTAAACAAAGACACAGCAACATCTTTCGAGTTACGTACAACGTATACTATTTTCCCGCCTTTATCCACATGTTGTTTTGGGAGCCATTGAAAAGGAACATGGGTGCTCATGACACCATTATAACCCTGCATCTGACTCATGTCTGATAACCCCTCTACGAAAACCTGTTCCCTAGTCACCGTAGAATACTCGGCTTTTCCCCCTCAGAAGCATGCCCATTATCTCCATACCCAGTGAGTTCCTTCAATAAACAAGTACACAAACATGAATAAGAATTTTTACAGTGACGGTAGTTTTTTAAATTAACATGTGACGAGAAAGTAGTATGGATTATGATATATGCAAAAGGTTGGAAATTCTGTAGTTAAATACAGTATAAAATTAAGGCCTAACATTTGGTATGAAACAAATCAGCCAAAATTCGACACAATTATTGATTAATTTATATTTGCTAAAAAGGTAATTATATCGACCATCAAATTTACGAAATGCCGTCTTTAAAATATGGTTGTTGAAATCCCCTCATCTCATCTGCCTCAGAGGATTTGAATTTAAAGAAAAATTAAGTGACGTCTTCTATTTACATACTCTCGATTCATATGCTTTAAATTCAGATCAAATATGATAAATATTTGGTTGTATGTTGTTCAGCTCATTTTGACATTCTATTGACATTTCCTTCTTTTAGTGAAATATATGGATATAACGATCAGTATTCAAGATCAAAAAACCATAAAACACACTACAAAATAGGAGCAGAGCAAACAAGAATCTCCAAAATATCAGAGGGTGGGATCAGCCATGAGATGCGAGTATCCATTGCCGGTCGGTCACTCCTCTGTAAATCAATTCAGTGTGTAAATAACGCATTAACAGTTGGTATGGAAAACGTCAGTAAGCATTCGACTAAATGATAAATTATACTTGCTGACAAAGTCATTGTATCGATCAAAGAACTCACGAAATGATGACTTTAAACGAGGCTGCTGATATCCTTGTTAGTGAAAAATTTACATTGTTTAAGAAATTGTACATTCGTAAAGCATGCTCTTGTTCATCGAATCCAGTAAAAGATATAAACTCCGCATGCGGGTGATGAAGGTATATTGCTAATGAAAACATTGCTGTGACGTCATGCCTTTGTTCTTGCAGTCTAAAAATTTACCTGTAGTCGTCCGATAATAATTACCAGTCCGATAATATATTAGTGCGGTAGTGATAACACAATCGGACGGTATTTAAAAACAAGAAAACGAGTGAAATAGAGGTTAAATATGTCCAGAAACAAAAAGAAATGTTAGGAAAATTTTCAGGTAAAGCAAACGCAAAAAACTTAGTTGCTACAAAATAGCAAATCCATGAAGAAAATCGAGTTTAATCCTTCTTCAAAATTAACACTTTCCACTTATAAAGTGTTTTTGATACAACACTTTGAATAAGCGATTTAAATCCATTTTTGAGGAAAAATTTGATCATTTAAGGTTTGCTCCCCTATGGTCGCACTTATAAAATCCGAGAATTTCCATTATGTAAACAAAAACTTCAGAATAAAAGTCCGCATATTTTTCCTTTCCATGGTGAAGGTAATGATATCACCCAAAATTATGTCTGTGTCAATGTCAACTTATGCACATAATATATAAAATGTTCCAAAATAATAAAAAAAAAAATCCTTCACCACCTGACCCCTGTCTTCCTTGGCTAAACGACTGCCATTGAATGCATGGAATGAAAGAGTTCACTAACTGTTTCTATTGCCTCATTCCTTTTATCTACTTATTAGACGGGTAAGAAACAATGGATGCCTGAACTCCTATTGTGTTATTATCGGACTCCTCCAGGTAACTTCTGGACAGTTTTAAGAAAGATATATGCCGAATACTGTTCTATATGTAAAATTATCAGACAGTTTTGGCCCTAACGGGCCTCAAACAGTCTGATAATTTTTCATATAGAACAGCATTCGGCATATATCCATTACATAAGTTAGGAAGTTGACGATTGAAAAGTTTAAGTCATCACGTTTATCGTAAAGCTTGGTTGTAAGATAACCATTAACGTCTTTTTCGAGTAAAAGATCCAAATATGGAACAGATGTGTCAGACTCTGTGGTATCTTTTATATCAAACTCCCAGGATATATCTAATCGACACAAGAATGGAAACAACCGTTGTTAATTAACAATATTTCGTCGATATATCTAGATGTCGAGTTTAGGTGGCAGAGGATAGTTTCGAATAAAGTACCGGTCAAAAAATAGAAAAAATAGAGAAACCTGAGGTGTGAATGCATATAATAGGTAATTTTATAGCTAGAATATTTTATGGGTGCACTTGGAGGGAACTGGTGGCCTTGTATATTTTATTGAAATATGACACTTTAGTGTCACTACTACTGTATATGGGATATGGACTAGAAATACGAAACTAAGGTCAAAACTCGCTCTACCAGTATTTCACCAGAAAAGCAGGGTGGGTTCACAGGATGAATTGTAGCTTGAAAACGAGGTGGTTGAGCCATAATCTCTTGCTGTTCATTGGTATGTACAAATGTTATTCTGCAATTTGTGTGGTAGCTTAGGTCAGGCGCACGGGCCGGGAAAAGCAGATGCGGCTGCGGCGAAATAGTGAAAATAGGCTTGATTCACATGAAATTTTGAGATTGTCCCTGCGCCATCTTTAGGGCTCATTGTGTAAGTTGTACATGTTGTACGTAAGTTGTACGTTTTGATTGCAAAAAAAAACTATCTTCTGCCACCTTCAAGAATGCATCAATTTTTAGAAATGTGAATTTTAGTCTGATTTTTATACAAAAGGGTTTATTTATGTAAGTCAATTTAAAAAAATACTTTGTTTCTGTTATTTAAAATCTGTACAGTTAGGTATATTCACTAAAAAGCAAGGGGGGTTACTCTTTTCCAACATACATTTTTAAAGACTTTGAACCATCAGCATAATAAATCATATAAGATTTAGGCATTTTTTGCCTGAGAATAAATTAATTGTTTGAATTTGATACTTTGGGTATTGTTGCATAATTAAAATCATGTCTTGCTTTAATTAATTAAATCTAATTAAAATTTAAGTGTATTAATTAGTGCGATATCACGGAAATTATATATATTTGCCATTTTTTCAACCTAATTTACTAAATATAATTATTTTGAAAATAAAAATCAGTCAGCATACCTAAATGTCACTAAACCTAACCATATATAGTACCAGAAAAAACTTTTTTTGCTTTATTTTTCTAAATTTAACATATTCTGTTATTGATATTTTCATGAAATATGCCCCCCCCCTTTTCAATTTTTAAATTTATCTTTATTTAAATGTGACAGAATCTAAATTTTTCAATGGTTTGCTATAAAATGACTTTTTTTTCTTTGAATAATAGCAAAAAAAAAGAGTTTATATTGCATATTTAATGAAGTAATATCAATAAAATGTGCATTCTCATGTAATTATTGAATTCTGCTAGGCCCATAAACTCCCCACAATTGCCCAGGATGGACAGAATAATCTCTTTTAGTATTCAGGAGAATGAAATGTATGTATTTGATTACTCATAACTGTTAAAAGTGAATACCAGACACTTAGAAAGAATTCAGCTAGGACAAACAAATTTTTACAGTGCATTTTCATTACACTGAAGAAATGGCTGCAGGGGTAGGGTGTTGAACAGCCATTTCCTGGACACTTTTTCTTAAGCATATGATGCAAGAGGATTTTTTGCATATCATGATAAATATCTTGAAAGTTGAAAGGGGTTTTAACTTTGCAAAGAAGTTATAGGTATATAAAACCAAGTGAAAAAGAGATAAAATGGAATTTCATAGAACATGAAAAATAGGGGAGTATGTGATACATGTGAGTACATTTCACCAAGATGTGCCCTTTATATTTGACATTTTACATATAAATGTATGTGAAATAGATTAAAATTACCATTAAACACTTTTTTGCTAGTATATTTATCATCTGGAGTTGTAAGAATTGCATTTGTTTTATGTGTAAGAAACAATATGGGGTTAAGGTGGTTGACCTAGAATTGGTGAGGTCTCTTATTTGGCCATAACTTTTTTATTTTTCAATGAATCAAGACATATTTGGTATATTTTTACTCAGAATTGCATGTTCTTTCTGAATTAAGCAAGGTTTATTACTTGCAAGACAAACTTTGAAAGTTAAAGGTGGCAGAGGATAGTTTAAATAAATACCGGTCAAAAAATAGAAAAAATAGAGAAACCTGAGGTGTGAATGATATTATAGGTAATTTTATAGCTAGAATATTTTATGGGTGCATTTGGAGGGAACTGGTGGCCTTGTATATTTTATTGAAATATGACACTTTAGTGTCACTACTACTGTATATGGGATATGGACTAGAAATACAAAACTAAGCTCAAAACTCGCTCTACCGGTATTTCACCAGAAAAGCAGGGTGGGTTCACAGATGAATTGTAGCTTGAAAACGAGGTGGTTGAGCCATTATCTCTTGCTGTTCATTGGTATGTACAAATGTTATTCTGCAATTTGTGTGGTAGCTTAGGTCAGGCGCACGGGCCTGGGAAACAGATGCGGCTGCGGCGAAATAGTGAAAATAGGTTGATTCACATGAAATTTTGAGATTGTCCCTGCGCCATCTTTAGGGCTCATTGTGTAAGTTGTACATGTTTTATTCCTAAAAGCTTCAATTTTCTCAAGGGACTACATCATACTGTTATTACATGTAGAGGGAATTTAAAATTTTTCAATGCACATTTTTAAAGCAGCTCAATATTAAGTAAACCGTGAGTCAAACGTTTTGATTGCAAAAAAAACTATCTTCTGCCACCTAAAGGCCACAGCCAATGTTTTTTTCAAGTAAAATTACCTATTTCCTTTTTAAAAGAATGCATTGTTAAGAAAATTATGATACAAATCATAAATGTACTTTGATAATTTTTCCATATTTTAGGGGTGTTTTTATGATAGCGTAATTAAATCCATGAACTTCATGTATTTAATAATTAATAATATGAATGTACTCAACTTTAAATGAGGTTATTACAGACCTGATCTTGGAAAGGTTGGAAAAATTGCATCTTCTCCTAGTTTCATGTCCCTGATGTATTTCAGTGCATGTTCCGCGTCTTTTAAAATGACACAAGCTTGGGCAGGTACATTTCTCCATAACTGGGCCATTCAAGTTCTGTTACATGTGTGTCATCCATAGCAGTTAGTCGTTAAGCTGCAGTATCCCCTCTGTGAATGAGTTTACGTGACACAGTACACATTATCTAGGTCGTTGCGAAATAACTCTTTTTTTTTTACAAGTTGTAAGAATTGCCTGACAGATATATGCAGTGATTTGACCTTAGCTTAGTAAACAAGTGCCTCTTGAGGCTTCTATAATTTTTATGTTTGACAAAATTCCACACTGGTGATTATCATTTATACATTATGATATAGGTATCAGTACACTCTAGTTTTTAGGAGCATTCAATCATGTTATAAGTTAAACATCCTACTCTTTATCCCATATTCCGTTTAAATTATGGTGAATTATGTGAAAGGAGGATCTTTGACCGTTATATAGTCAGCGCACAACTGTTTGCTGAGTCCATGTGACACCATAAGGAACTAAATAGATTACGCTAGGCGTGTGAGCTTAGTCCATCTCCTTAATAAAAAAATTGCCATCCATAATAGAACTCAGCCCTCTGACACACACACCCAATCTTTCAAAAGGTCACGGAGTCCCCAAAAATTTGTTTTTTCAAAAACCTTAAGGCAAATATGATCTTAACTAGAGCACGAACATACGACAAATTGGAAGTCCTCTACCTGTGGGTAACAATTAGAACTAAAATCTTGACTCTCAACGAAATCATAAACAAATGTTCTTCCGAAACCAACAGTTCGTTTCAAAACATAATAGGGAGTCAGACAGTGGGGACCACAGGAGGACACAACGTTTCTTTTATGTTTTGAATATATAATTTGTGTATCAATGTTAATTGTGTTCCTTAAGGATGTACAACACACCCATCCCCAAAAAATTTCTTTCGTTAAATTTTCGCTATTTTTGTTTTTTTTAAAAACATATATCTACTGTGTGTATGCACATTTTGACAAAATCGTAAGGGAATCGTATCGTAATCAAATTGGAATATTGCTTTTGCTTTAAAAATATATTTAATTACATTTTTTAAAGTTCTCAAATGTAAAGTATATTTAAATTGATTTTTTTTTCAATTTTTAATATCCCCTCCAAACACCCCACTTCCTTTTCTTTCTTTCTTTTTTTGCGTCGCAGACCAACGTTTGACGAAACGTCTGTTACAGTACAGACACAATTCATAAAATCCCTGAGGTACACACTAGTTTGTTAATTCATGAATGCAGAATAAACATTGGCTACTGGATTTTATGTTTGAAGAAAAATTTACTCGAGGATCTTATGTCCATTCAAGTGATTAGTCCAAAAAAATATATATATATATATATATATATATATATATATATATATATATATATATATATATATATATATATATGTGTGTGTTATGCATTCAATATCACAGGATACCGGGATATGAATTCAACTTATGTTGAAAACATGTAGAATTTTAATCTTATTTTTCCAAAAAAAAAAAAAAACCCCCAATGGTGTATGTTCAACTTTTCTATGAGTGGAATAATTATATTTTCTTACATGTCATTATTTCAAACAAGGCACTGTGCCGTGGGGATACATATGCATCATGTGAACACCTCTAAGGATATTGTATGCAATCTTTCAATTTCGTTGTTTCTAAAGAAAAAAATGAAAATTCCGTATTCGTCCACATTAATTTCAAATATTGTAACGAGACCGAGGGTATCGTGTAATAAACTCGTGGGCCGCTATTAGTTTCTGGTCACTTGGTCGAGATTTGATGGTTCTGTTTGGTCACAGTTTATATAATGGTTAATAACCAATTTTTGGTCACTTAATTGGTTAATGGAATGACCAACTTTTGGTCACTTATTTGGGGACGTAATGACCAACTTTTGGTCACTTCTTTGGTTGACGTAATGTCCAACTTTTGGTTATTCTTTGGTTGACGTAATGACCAATTTTTGGTCACTTTAAATAATGTTTGTTAGGTATAACACTTGTTAAAAGTTTATAACATTTATTAAGACGATCAAATGGTTCACTTATAAACACACAAAATGGTACACAGTAACTTGGTTGGTACAACGTTATTTGGTTAACAAAAAGGTGACCAACCGATGGTCAATCCAGGACGTTCCTAAAAACTTGGTTCCCTTTATTGTTTCGTATACATAGACTTGGTACCGTCTTATAACCGAAGTATACGGAGTCGTTCCCCAAACCAGGGGAAAGGGTGTGTGCTACGAGTAGTCCACAGCCGACTGGAAGTCTAAACCCAAAACAGCTGGTTTATATAGACAAAAGTTGTTATGATGACGTAAGAAACAATCAGATACCCATTACGTCACAATCAATACAATCAATAAGTTAGCGGGTTTTGACCAACAAAATTATACATACTAAATTAATAACGTTGTACCCATATAAAACATACAAAATACATCACTTTCTCATTAAATTATACATGTTAAATTAATAAAGTCATTAAATCAATTATTGTTCATTTCTTTCGTTAACTGTTCATTGACAATTATTTACGGAGTTTATAAAAATCGGGTTCAAATTCCATATATTCCAAACTTGTAAACAAGAATTAACCCGAATTTCACAGCTAGGTACACTTCGTGAAACGTAACATTATCAAACATTAAACTCTTTTATCTATTAATTAATATTTATGCGTACATTGATAGGTTTTGTTTTGATTCGAGAAAATGCGAACCGACATTGTTGGCAGTGACAGAAAGTCAAACGATTTGTTGCAATGAGATATTCATAAATTCAGATAATTTCAGTACTACCACTAGTATTTACAATTCTTTTCCAATTTCTATACTTACATTGTGTGTATTAGGTCTACGGTATTCAATGCATTCTCTGATTTATCAGGTCTCTGATTCTGTGTATGCGGAAAACCGTGAATAATGGGAGGAAAACAAACATATGTCCTACATTTTGAGGGTTGTTCCTCTTTGGTCAGTAAGGGTCTGAGAACGCCATCGATGATTACGTTGTGAAAAGTTTATTCTTGGTTTATTGTTGTTGTTTTTTTTTTCATTAAAGAAGAACAAAACAGTATGTTAGGTCTATCAGAGTATTTACTCAGAAAATAAATAATAAGACCTAAATATTGTATTTTTGTACGTAAACTTCCCGGTAATCAAAAAAATAATCCCTTCTTCAAGAGTAGAGGAAAAGTGGCCTTAAATTGTATATTCAGATTTATCGATGATGATTTTTTTTTCACTTAACAATAGTTATTTTTATTCGTATGTTGACTCGATGTATCCCTGTGAACTTGAGATAAATGACATTACAGAGTCTGCCACATCTGATTTATATGTAGAGTTATTCGTAAGGATGTTTATGAAGTTTCGGAATCCAGTATAATAAGGTTGTTCAATTCATGTTGGTTGTTTGGAATATTAAAAATATTCAAAAGTGCTTATGATTTTGAAGAATATCTTCCTTAGAAAGAGAACTATGAGTGTTTAATTGGATAACCACTTGTAGATTTAAATCCAACTTCTCCTAAAATACAATTTATATAACGAGCCTTACAAACAAAGACAATGTTGTTACCTGCTTTGTCAGCAGGGACCAGTACATACTGATCATGTAATCTATCTAATTCTTTTTTTTTCACCTCTGGATTATTGAATACAGAAGGATAACGAAGAGTATTCAAACTTTAAAGTCGACTGAAACAATAAAAATCAAAATGGCGTTTACGATTTGATAATAGATCTTCTATTCCAAAAATGGGAAAATCTGAACTGCAAATGTTCTAATGTTGTCTACTGAATAGAATGTACTCTGTGTGGACTTGTTTATGTTGGTGAAACCAAGGGATAATTAATAAAAGAATATCAGGTCATCGATTTCAATTAAATCATGTAGGTCAGCAGTTTTTATACAAACATTTTAATTTACCTGATCATTTTATTTTGTCAATGAAAGTTAGAATTTTCGAAAAGATTTATTACCACACAAATAGCCCTTCAATGAGTTCACCTTTCCGAGGACAACGAGAAGAATTTTCAGATTTGAAAACTAGGGACAGCCTTTCCCTGTGGATGAAATGACAATGTCCATACGGCATAGTGTTGGAAATTTTTTCAGTCCGAAAGAAATATTTCAAGTACATTTCTGAGGTATGAGGACAGAAGGTACTGACCTAACTTTTGGAGAGAAAGTCATGTGATGATCCAGTTTAAAGATAAAAAAGTTAACAATACGTGTACAAAGCTAAGACACTTCAACACTCCCCGTGTCAAACTATACGATATTTTTGTTGTTACAATAATGTAGTTTTCCAAAGAAAATATTTCGGTTATTTTACATCTTATAATAGACCTTGATTTATTATAGTGTTTTCTCAGTCAAATGACTTATTCATGTTTTCATAATGTATTGTAAAAACAGCTTTATTTTTTTACTATTTCTTGGTTTTATTTAAAAATAGAGGTACCGTGAGCAATGAGCTCACTACATTATACCCCCGCCTCCAATATGAATATAATGGCAGTGTTTATGTTTTGCTGTGGGAAACCCAAAAAATGTGTCGAATCAAAAAGTAAAATAGGAGGTGCATAATGGCAATATATATGTAGTAAAGTTTTTTCTGAAAGTTTCATCATATTTCATTCATGATATGGGAGGAGTTGCGGATAAGAGATGGGTACCCCAAATCGTAACAGACAGACGGACGGACGGACACACCGATTACTATATACATTGGAGCCTCATTTTTCCGGTCGCTTTGGTTTCTAGTCAATTTTTCCGGATATGTGAAGCGTCCGAATACCTGAATTGCGAGTTTAACAAGACAAAAATAATGCTAAAAATTTCCATTTCGATAAAAAATCGTTTGGATACTGAAGCATCCGGATATCTGAAGGTCCACTGTACCCTCCCGCTTTTCAAGCGAGGGTATAAAAAAAGATTGTAAATTATGAAATGTCGCCATTATTTTATTTTATTTTCATATTAGTATTAGAAAAAATGTTCGAACATCAAGTGAATCAAAAATATACTAAAAGACAAAGAAGTAAGTTCCGTGCATAATGTTCATTTTGAATGTGTGATCATCCATTACTCAGTATTATTTTCACAAACAACTGTGTATTGGCTTCCTAAAAACTATGTTTATATGTTTAACATATGAACACATGATTAAAGAAAATTACGCCATTTCAATTCTACCAGTTCTATTCGAATTCTACTTGATAATCGACTCCATTCATTTTCTCTGCATATACTTTGTCCAATGTTTCATTCATTGCTACAGTGAAGTGATTCTTCCAGTCTCCAATCTTTCCTGAAAATCAAAGACACATTTTTATTTTAGAAATCTGAAAAAATTGTCTTACTTGAGTTTCTTAGGATTTTGTTTGTTTTTTGCAGGAATTTTCAAATACATGTATTACAGCATTTTAAAATGTCTTAAGCTTTTCGAAATGAAGGAAAACTCAATTTTGATCAGATATTATTTCGACAATTTAGACGTATTTAACCAGAATGTACATGTATTCCTTTTTCAACAAAAACACACGTGATCCATGATTATGAAATCAGTTAGTCAATGTTTTTTTATTCTCTATTTAAAAGAGGAGCTTCATGGCGGATTTGACGGTCGGCAGGGTATGCTCAACTTCTCCATTGCACATAATCTCACCTCCGATGTTTTGGAGGTCCGTGTATGCTCTGCTCCTATTTTGTATTGTTTTATGGACTTTTTTCTTATATACTACTCATTATGTCCATATATTTTGATGTGTGGCAGTGAAATTTGATTAACTCTAGACAATTAAAAATACTAGTTGTTATTAGATAGATGGCATCCCATTGAACAAAAATAATTCCAGAAAAAAAACAAAAAGGTTTTGGAATAATTTTCCTAATTATGAATCAAATTTAGATAATAATCATAAATAGAAAGAATCTTCATTGTTATCTAATTATTTGAAACAATGCTTCGTGTTTCTTTTTTCTTTTCCAAGCTCGTTGGTTGGATAAGAAAAGTTGTCAATGTTTAGTATAATGACAAAACTAAAGGGACCTTTTCTGTAGACTGTAGGATTTTCATTCAGCTGGAGTTCATTCATTAATTCCGCCATCTTTTGATCCTCCCTGACACTTTTGTCCGCTTGCTGAAGATTTTGAATGGTGCACTTCTCTGTTACTTCTTTGACTAGTCCGTTTTCATCTTTAACTCCCAAAAAGTCAGCCAATCTCCGAATCTCTGCTTCTGTGTTCTTTGAAGTATGCAAGAAACACAGGATAGACATTAATATATGGAGATATCATCATAATAAATTTAAAGTGCCCATGCAAAAAGATCATAAAACAATTGAACGTTATAAAGACCTGCTGTTTTATACGAACAACTTTCATTTCTCGGTTAAATGTTTCAAAACTTTAGCTTATAAACTTATTCTAAGTGTCAAGGAAATAAAGTTGTCAACAAGTATTACAATGGCATAAGATATCACGCGTGCTTGGACATAGAATGACATCTTTTTATTTACCAAACACAAGATTTGATATCAATTTATTTAACATATTTTCATTTCAGGAAACATTTCTTTCTCTTTGGAGATACTTTTAAATTGTATCCCTCAATTTTACTGAAACATCTCTCTAAGACAAAGAGACAGATATACATTCCATGGATATCTTGCTAAATATTTGCAGAATCAAAAGGATAAATTATGATTTTCTTAAAAATTTGATATATTGACATCACAAACGTGGAATACGGTGAAAGTGCATCGTTATAGCGAAGATCAAATTCAATTCATTTCTAATTATGCGCCCGGATCGATAGATCCCGGGCGTATATTGTTTTTGTCCTGTATGTTTGTCTGTTTATCTGTTTGTCTGTGTGTCTGTCTGTCTGTTGTCAACTTTAACCTTGACCATAACTTTTGAACCATGAGAGATGAATGGCCTTGTTACTTTGACTGTGACCTATATGCTAAAAACAGCTCTTTCGAACTTTCGCAATTACTTTTGAACCAAAGGAGATAGAGACTTCATATTTGGTTTGCATACTTCACTAATTAAGTTCTTTCAAATGACATCCAGGTCATTGACCTTGTGACCTTGACTGTGACCTATATGCTAAAAATAGCTTTTTCGAACTTTGTTGCCGCGTGCTCATAGTGTTTCACACACACACACATCTTGTTTTTCAATTGAAAAGTCTCGCGAAAGATGTTCACGTTGCATTGGCTCTTCCATTAATTGTAGTTAACCCAAAGAATTTAGCAAAGATATGCGGACAATGAACACAAACATAGTTTTAGTATCTCAGTTACAACAATGCAAACAAACTGAGTAACGCACCTTATGAAAATTCATTTTTTTAAATATCTGTTATCCGGTGTATTTCGTGAACTTCAGCTCGCCGAAATAAACAAAACATGTGATAAAGGGGATCTTTTAGGAGTACAGGTAAAATGAAAATGATACAAGGAAATTAAGTAAGTGAATAGGATATGGGCAGTGAGCACTGATTGCCTTTGAATAAAAAATACCAAAGAAAGGAAATTTATGAAAAGAGGTAAGCATTCCCTGGTGACCGCTCAAAGTGGCCAATATAACTTTATTTTTTTCACGATGACATCGTAATATTGTATTTCAAAAGTAATTTAATCTTTTTATATCATTATTGGTTCAAATATTTCTTCTCTTTTTTCCAATTAGTAACGAGGTACATGAGTTATTTAAAAACTGTAAATTATCTTTTTATTCGCGGGTACTATTCTATCAAGTTCATGCTCAAAACATGTAAATAATGGAAATCTAAATTTTAAAAATGTTTTTAAACATTATGTGTAGGAATATTGATATCTAGAAATCGTGAAACATTTGCCCCACCGAATACCATTCTTAGGAACAATGGTGTCAAGGAAACGTATTGATTTACAATTGTTAAACGTAGAAAAGATCACAAAATGCTCAATTTTAAATATCTTAGAAATATTTATCTTTATAAAAATTTTTAACTTTTTACATTTTATGTTTGTTAGTTAAGAGTAGTTTAGTGCTAAAAATATTAATTTAATCAATATTTATAAAAAGTGTGTGAAACCTTGAATTTTATTTTACAAAATTTTTTTTATTAGTTCCGTTTTAACGTCATTATTTCGCAAATTCTACAATCAGTACCATGGTATCAAACATTATCAATAAAAACTAACGTTAAACTGATTTTTGGAGAATTTTTTTTGTCTTTGTGTAACATTTTTAAACCTTGAGAGGATTTTTTATTTAATATTTACTTACTCTTTGCAGTTTCTCGTATTGTATCATCAATATTTGATCTTTTCGAACAGTGGCTTCTTCGATAAACTTTTTATTATACTCAAACCATCCCCCGTACATCGCCTCTGAATAAATGGAAAAAAGACTTCTTTTCAAGATTTAAATATTATGTAGATCGTTATTATTATTTTAAAAAAAAGAATTTGAAAAGGCCTAAGAAAATTATTATCTTAAATTCTTACTTCGTCCAATGTAAAGTTCGTCAAAAAAATTTTCAAAGCTCGGGCCAGGTAATAGATATCCACATGATGAAAGAAATTTAAACAAAGACACAGCGACATCTTTCGGGTTACGCACAACGTATACTATTTTCCTGCCTTTATCCACATGTTGTTTTGGCAGCCATTGAAATGGAACATGGGTGCTCATGACACCATTATAACCCTGCATCTGACTCATGTCCGACAATCCCTCTACGAAAACCTGTTCCCTAGTCACCGTAGAATACTCGGCTTTTCCCCTCAGAAGCATGCCCATTATCTCCCATACCCAATGGGTACCTTTAATAAACAAGTACACCAACATGAATAAAAAAAATTTGACGGTGACCGTAGTTTTTTTTTTTTAAAATGAGGGAAAAAATGGATTATGATACTTATATATTTTCGAGTCATATGCATTTAATTCAGGTCACATACAGTGTATGATTAATATTTGGTTGTATGTATTTTTTAAGCCCATTCAGAAATCTTCCATCAGCAACTCATTTTCTTCGTAAAAAAAACTGAGATAACGAACAATATTCAAGATTAAAATCCATAAACAATACAAAATAGGAGCAGAGCAAACAAAGACCTCCAAAATATCAGAGGGGGGGGGGGGGATCAGGTGCCACGAAGGAGTAAGCATACCCTGCCGACCGGTCACTCTTAGTCATGATCGGGAAATAACAAATCTTTTTGACCTTTTTGCTGATATCCTTGTTTCATCAACTTGTTTGTGAATATTTTAGCTTGTTTTAGAAATTGTATATGCGCATCGACCGAAAGATATAAACTCCGTATGCAGGTAATGAAGGTATATTGCTGCATAATTAAGTAAGGGAGTTGACGATTGAAAAGTAAAAGTCAACACGTTTATCATGTTTGTTAGATAATCATTAGCGCCTTTTTCAAGTAAAATATCCAAATATGAAACAGATGTATCCGACTCTATGGTATCTTTTTTCTCAAGCTCACAGGGATAAATCGAAATGACGTTATAATTGAAATAACCATTGTTAATTGACAATACGTCATCTATATATCAAATGTCGAGTTGACGGTGAAAGCAAATCTTTCCTTCATTTTACTTGTATGAATTTGGACAAGTTCTGCTTCATATGAATACAAAAATAGGTCTCCTAATAACGGCGGGAAGTAGAACCCATGAGAATTCCAACAGATTGCTGAAAGACCTGGTCTCCAAAAACCATATAGATATTGTCAATCAAAAACTCAACCATCTTTTGGATGTCAACTTCAGAGTACTTGTGTGTACAATAGGAATGTTTTTAACAAAATAATTTTGCAAATGACCAATGACAAGTTAAGTAAATTTACGAGTTCTTCTGTTCTTGAAAAAGCATCTGTCAACGAAATTAAAAGGCCTGGACATTAATTCATCGTCGGGAATGGTTGTGCATGAGGTTGAAAAGTCGTAAGTTTTTAAGCTGTAGGTTTTTGTAAAATCTTGTGATTTCAGATTGTCCATTAGACTTTTGGTATTTTTAAGTACACATGTATTCACATCTGATTTTACCACTTCACGAAAAAATTTTGTTGCAGGGTACTCTTAAAATTTCTCCTTCCCCTTTCTTCCCCAAACCCGCCCCCCCATTTTTTAAGTTTTTTCCAAAGTTCCCAAAAATCCAATATAGATAGGGAATTTTTAAATTTATTTTGGTTGTTTGGGATATTAATCAAAGAAACTAAAAGAACCCCAACCAAATTTTTTGGTATTTTTTGGGTTGTTGTTTAAAACCCCCTTCCCCAAATTTTTTAAACCCCATATGACTAGCCCCACTACTTGCCAGTGGAGAGCTGCAAATTTTGCCGTATTTGGGATTTTACGGCCATTGAAAATTTTTTTGTGCCACAAAACCGCGACAAAAACCCTTTGGGAATTTTTTCTAAAGGGAACGGGCGCCATTTTCCCATAGGGGGATTCGAATGCACAATGTAAGGATAAATTTTTTTTACTTCGCCCAAAGGTTTAAAAGTGGGGTTGAGGTCTCTGATCCATATTTGGGCTAAAATGTGTTATGTGTTATGTTTTTTTGTGCTATATGTGTGTTATGTGATAAAAAATAAATAAAGAAGCTTTTCACAAAAAATATTTCAAACAAAAGGGGACCAACCTTGGGACTTTATTACAAAAGGGGGAATTATAATTTACAAAGAGCTCAAAAAAAAAAAAAAATCATTAATATGCACAAAAAAATATTTTCACTATTTTTAAAATTTTGACAAATAATTTAACATTTTCAGTACACATCAGTATGTTTCTTTTTGGTTTTACCCACTTTTGAATTTCAAACCCCATTTTCATTGATAGGCCCCCTAAATTCAAAATTTTCTTTTTTGGTTTTGTTATTTTTGAAATTCAGCTCCACGTCTTTAAAAAATTTGCATGTGTATTCGATATTTTTTTATTTAGTTTTTTTGTAAATTCAACCCCTTTGACTTGTATGATCTTTGATATGCAAAATAAATATTAAATTTTCCCTTTTAAACTGCTCTTAAAATTAAAAACTCTTTTTACTTTTAATTGAAATGAACATTTAAATTTTATGTTTTTTTTTTTTTTTTTTAAAAACCCCAAATTTTCCCCCCGGACTTCAATTGATAGACATGTAATATTACATTTCTTTTGATTTAGCTCTCTTGTAATTCAACTACATGACCTTCTTTTATAAATTTAGGGACGATGAATTTTTTTTTTGGGTTTTGATGAAGACAAAATTGATGATATTTTAAAATTCTTTTACAAATTTATTACTTTTGAATATATTTGATTTTTAAGTCCTTGATTCACATTGAAAAAAACAAACATTTCACATTTTTTTTTATGAATACCCCCCCTTTAATTTTCTGGATTTTTTTTTTTGGTTATTTTTTTTACTTTTCTGCACTTTTAATTCACTGTATCACATTGCCAGCATCTGATAGTCAGACACAGCTGGATATGTAAAAGAACTCTTTTTTCCAGAGGCGCCGACTTTTAAAGGAAAAGAATCACAGGCATGTTAAGTGACCTTTACTTATATAAAGCTTGCTGTGATACAGATCTAAATTGTGAAAGAATGGTTTTTTTATTGTTTGAAAAAAAGTAAGAGCATTTACAAAAAAAATATTTTATCAACGGGTAAATTTCCCTTTTAAGATTAATATTTTTTATTTGACCATCTTTACTATGTTTTTTCTCGTTTTTTTTACAAACATAAGTAGTGTTTATATGTAAACACTTCATCACTAGTTATCGGGGGAAAATAGCACTGTTCATTAGCATACTGGATCGGGCGCAAGAATTAGTTTATTTATATACCACTAACACTTTAGTTTTGTGAAAAAAACCCGGGTTTTGTGCAATGTCTAATTTTGTTAATTTTCTTTCAAAATCTGTTCTAAATTTACTGACTTATAATAAAAATTTTATTGTTTTAAAAAACCCAAAACTTTTTTTTGACGACAACCCAATTTTTGACTACACGCCCCTTGAAATTTTTTTCTCTCGCGGATTGACAAAATTTTTTAAAAAAATAAATAATAAATATTTAAATTTATAAACATATAAAAGGCATTTTAAAAAAATATATTTTTATTCTTTAGATCCTGAATGTTGTAAAAAACCCAATATTATACAAGAACCTGTACCAAAATACTAAAGGAAAAGGGTGATTATTTTTCGATACAGGGGGAATCCCTTATCAGTAACATAACATGAGTTGATACCATCAACTCAAAAAAATATTCAAAACTACATGATTTTGAAAAAATTTTTTCCAAGCTTTAAAATGACTAGAAGTAAAATTTCATATTTTTAAAAGAATGCATGGTTAAAAAATTTTTATAAAAGGCCCCCAATTTTTTTTTTGAAAATTTTTGTATATTTGGGGGTATTTATATCATATCGTAATTACTCCATGAACTATACATGTATTTCATAAATAACTAGTTTTTGTAAGGGGAACCGGGTCCCGGGTTTCCCCCAAACCCTCCCCACCTCCCTTTTATTGCCATATTCCTGTAAGTTTCATTAAATAAGACAAATCAGGCATTTGAGATTTTTAACAACGTTTACCCAAAAGTGTAAATTCATTCAAATTCTAGCATTGCACGCGTGCACATGTAAAATGCATGTGCGTAATGAAAATATTATCTTTTTCTACACAATTAATATTTTGATATACTAAATATTAAAGTATTTAATTCAAAAGTTTTTTTTAAAAAACGATCATTAAAAAGTGTTTTTTTTTATTTTGCTCATTGCACATGAGAGTGCATACATGACAGGGGTGACCAAAATTACTTGAAATTTAATTACATTTTTATCTTTGTTTAAATCCCTTTTCCTTTTTGGGTTTTAAAAACCCAAGGGAGTTATAGTTTTTAAAATTTTTCAGCCAATCAGATTGCAGCGCACGTACACGCACGTGTACTTGCATCCAGGTCCCATCCCTTTTCTTGTGGAAATCCATTATTTTCACCCATGTTCCCAAATTTCATCCTTTTTGGTTAAAAACCCAAAGGGGATTATTTTTTTAAAATTTTTCAGCCAATCAGATTGCAGGCACGTACCGACGTGTACCATGTGATGGTGACCATACCTTCTTGTGGTAGTCCATTATATTTATTTTATTTCCAATTCTCATCCTGTTTGGTTAAAAACCAAGGGATTAATGCTATTTAAAATTTCAGCCAATCAATTTTTAGGCCGTCTGCAGGGCCCCACCCATGATAATTGCTATATTTTCATGTTGTAGGATATCCAAATGCTTTGGCCCAGTTCAAAATTTAAAAGGGGTTTCGTCCAAAAACAAGAAAGATATTGAGATTTTAATTTTCACCCAAAAATTAGAGCAACCCGCACGTGCATGCCCCCGGGGAAAAATTCTTGCTATTTTGACCCAGTCATATTGTCTATGCTCCCAATATATCCTTTTTTTTATAAATTTCAAAGTATTTCATCAAAAATTAAAAAAAGTTACCCTATATCAATTAAATGGGTTTTTTTACGTTTGCAGGTGCACGCTCGAACACGTGCGCGAAAAATGACCTTCGTTCCCGGGCAAATCTACAAAAAATCCCTACCCTAAAAAGGTTTTACCAAAATTCGGATTTAGTTTACAAATCACCCCCCAAAAAAAAATTTGGAAAAAAAGAAGAAAAATAATAATAACTAGAGCAAAGCTCGTTGGCAAAGCAACGAGTAGGTTTCCCCCTTTTTTTGGAAGTGGCATTAATTTTTAACAAAAATGAGAAATAACGCCAAAAAAGGGTTTTGAATCCTTTAACGCTATTTAAATTTAAGCAAAAATAAGCAATTTTTCGCTACTTCCGGTTTGACCGGAAGTGCCACAACGGACGAAAAAATTTTTTTTTGTTCAGAAAATTTTTTTTCCCCAAAAAACTTTTCAAAAAAAGAAAAAATTTGGTTTTTTTGACTATTTCCCCGGTTTTGGCCGGAAAGGGACGACCCCGGAAAGTTTTCCCTACGACTTCAAAAAAAGTTTAAAGTTTTGTCATTTTAAACAACTTTGCTTCTTTGCCGTATTACAAATTCTCAATACTTTTTGAGATATAAAGAAAAAACTGTTGGCCCCTTTTAGGCCCTTAAATTTGGGGCCAGCCCTTTTTCGAGATATCATTTGAAAAAATCTTTAAATTCTGCACTTCTTTTGTTTTTATTTCGTTTTCACAAAAAAAATTTTCAGGTAAAAAAAATATCGAAGAAAAAGGGGTAGAAATTTTGAAATTTGTGAAGGTCTATTTTCGGGGCCCTAGCCAGCGCCCACCAGCGTCACTTCCGGTAAATTTGATAACCTAATTTCCCCCTTCCAAATAGCCTACCTAGTTAAAAAATTTTAAGTTTTTTAAAGCCGTTTTTCGGGAAAATTGTGGACAAAATGACCCTTAAAAATCAGAAAATCGACGATACCCCCGGGGAAATGACGTTATTGAAAAAAGGAAAAAAAAAGGCCCTAAGGTTCAAGTGATGTTCCAAGCCGAAATTTTTTTTTAAATTTTGTTGGCCGTTTTAAAAACGCGTGCACAAAATCGGTAAGAAAAAAAAAATAATAATAAAAGTGAAAAAAAACCAAAAAAAAAAATAAAGGGCTTTTTCCCCTGAAGACGGAAGACCTTAACTAAGCCATCTCGTTGCAAGCAACGAGGAGGTTTCCGTTCCCATATCTGCATGGATGTAATAAAAAACCGTGTTTTGGGGGAAATTTTTTTTGATAGGATAAAAAATGTCAGAAAGGCACAAAATTTTAAAAAATTTTAAAAACACAAATAAAAAAAAGGGGAGGGAATTTATCAATTCCAATCAACTTCCGGTTCTTACTTCCTCATTTCCGGTGGGACCGTATGTGCTCAAAAATACTTTCAAAATCACATCAAGCAAGCAGGAAACATTCCCCGAAAGTTTCAAAGGAAATACTCATTTTGACAACTTCCGGTTTCGAACCGGGACTTCCGGTGAAAAAAACAAAGCTACGCATTTTTAAATCTCATAAAGAAAATTACATTCATTTTAAAAAAAAAGAAAAAAAATCGCTATACATGTAAATTTAAATTTTATGTACTTCCGGTTTAACCGGGAAATGTTGAGGGAAAAAAAGAAAAAAAAAAATTAACATTATTTTACCATCTTTTGTTCAATATTGCTTATTTTAAAAAAAATTCAAAGTTTTTGAAAAAAGTTCAAAGATTTAGCATTCAGCCCCCTTTTACACTTTATTACGTAACATATTTTATAAAATTTTTTTGAAAATATTTTATGCAAATTGTTAAGTTGAATATCTTTGCTTCAGTAATGTATCACAAAATATTGATTATTTTAAAAAAAGAAAAAAAAAGAGAGACTTTTGGCCCCCATGCCCCCAATTTGAAAGGGAAATTTTTCTTCATATCAAATGAAAGGTCTTACTACATTGCACATTTTTTATTATATATGTCTTAACAAAATATTAAACCCGTAAAAAAATATAAAAGAAAACGATTTTTTTAGATGGTATGAGCCCAATTTTAGGCCAACGTCAATGCCTTTTTACCTGGGAAAACTCTATATGCAAAATGTTCAAAATTTACCCACCCCCTTTCCCCTACCTTCACTGGGAAAAACTAAATCGATATCTTCAGTTGTTTAGGAGGAAAAACTCAGGACAAGCCGACCCCCTAAAAATCAGAAAATCGTCCATATTAGGGCCCGGGAAATGACGTTATCAACAGAAAATTTCCGACAAGGTTCAGATGATTATCTATTAGATCTGAAAGTTTGGTAAAATTTGGGCGAGCCGTTTCCGAGAAAAGCGTGCACAAAATTGGTAAGAAAAAAAAAATAACTAGAAAAAAATGTTGCGGGAACGAGAGGTTTTTGTCCCATTTTGAAGAAAAAAACAAAAAGTGTAGAGAAAAAGTATAAAAAAAGTTGGACATATGGAAATTGAACCCGTGTCGGCCCGCGTCAAACCCAGCGCATTTTAAACCCTTGGCCATTGAAAAATACTTTGTACATAATTTAAAATCAGTAAAACTTAAGATTCCTCAAAACTGCTCAAAGCATTTTCCGTAGAAAATTAAAAGATTAACGCTCATACGGCTTTTATTGACTTTACTTTAAAGCTAGAATGCGTAACTTTTCTCGTCATAGGGGTTCGATCAGCACATCTAATAGACATGCCCTATGTTTTAAAGAAGTCTCCCTGTTCATATTTTTAAATTTTTAAAGGACGATAAAATTTTAAATTTTAAAAAAATTAATAGAGAATTGTCCATAACTTGAAAGAATTACCTATAACTCAGTTATATTTAGATATTGTTCGGGGAAAAAATATTTGGATTTATTGTAGCATCATAGTTTAAAAACTGAAAAAGGCGTATCCAGCTAGAAAATAGAAAATCCAAAAAATTAAGGTTTAAATTTTCACATAGGGTTGGGGAGCAAATTTTGGAATTGGTAAAGGGGGGGGGGGTAAACCCAGAAAAATTAAACCCCAATTTTCAATGCCTATATTGTGTAATTGCGAAAAAAGCCCCCCCCCCCTTCCAGTTTTGTTACTTACAGAAATTAATTTTGTTTTTGGGTTTTGAATTAAAATTTTCACTATAAGGAATTTAAAAACCCCCAAGTTCTATAGTTGCCATGACTTAAAAAATGTGTCTGATATTTACATGTACAAAAGTATATGCAGTTGGTAAATATATTATTTTTTTTAAATCTCTGTATGAAAGCATTGATCTAAATTTTTTAAAATTTTAAAAGGGGAAAACCTACCGTTATATAAAAGACAAAACAAATAGAAAGATGTTTTTAGTTTGTCTGAACTTATCAAAAAAAGCTATATATACATTACCCCCAATGTTTTTTTTGTTGGAAAGTAAAAATTTAAAGCGGATTTTAAACAAAAATATTTTAACTTAAAATATAATTTCTTTTTTTTTGGGAAATAATTGACTTTAAGTTCAAAAACAGTTTTGAAAAAAATTTCAGTAACTTTCAAAATTTTTCATGAACACATATAAAAAAGTCTTCAGGAAAAAATGGGAAATTTGGGGGTTTTTTCTTTACTTTTGCGTAACTATGTTTACCCTAAAACCGCTAGCTTTTTGTTTACACGTCTGCAAAAGAAAATAACAAAGACAGAAAGTCACTGAGATATAGGCCTATCCTAATATATTTGTGTTTGTAAAGGTGGGAAAACATTTCAAGTTTTAAAAAAAAAGTAGTCAGAAAGCCCGCGTAAGATTTAAAGTGTTTTTTGATTTTTGTCTCAGATGCTCAGATGCTCGCTAGTTTATCCCCCCCGGGTTTTCCCAAAAAAAATTGGTTGTGGTTAATTTTTCATACTCCAAAAAAGGGGCAATTGAAATAGATTATTTTTTTTGAAATTTTTTGGAGACACCTAAACCCGGAAATTTATGAATATTAAAAAAACCATAAAATACCTACCATTAATGGAGTCATAATTTTATTTTTCCACGAGGCCCAACGGGGGCCAATTATAATTAACCCCCAATTTCATTTAAAAATGCATTTTTCTAAAAATATTATGCAGTGTTATTTTTTGCTCATTTTTTTTGACTTTAAAAAACCATAAAAAAGAAAATTCTTTGTAGTTTCTTCACTTTTTTTCAAAATAATTTTTTTGTAAAATTGCAGTGATATCACAGTTTGGTCAAGTTCAAAATAAAAATTTTAAAAATTGTAAGTTGTTAAGAAATCATCTTAGTAAAATTTTTAAATAAGAAAATTTTTGGAAGTTACTTTAATGGGTTTGTGTATCAATTTCTTTAGCATTTTAAAGCAAGAAAATTTCAACAATTCTGCACAATTCAGTGTAAAACATGTAAAAATTTATTAAAAAGCTAAACGAGCTCACAACAAGGTTTCATTAAAAAAAAAAAGTTTTTCAATGAAATATATAGGTTTAAAAAAGCAATTATGACTCAATTGTGGCTCAATCTTCTGTTTGATATAGTTTAGTATAAAAATATGAAAAAGCTAAAAAGAAAAGAGGATTTTTGTTTAAAATTTTAGTAATTAAAAATTAACCCCACTCGGATTTGTACTTCCACCCCTTTAAATTTTGGGGGGACCCCTTGAAAGGTTATAAATTTTTTTAATCATTTGTTTTCTGAATAAACACAATGACAAAGGGAAATTAAAGCGTGGATTTTTTTAAAAAATTGACAAATTTGAGTAAGCTAGTGTAAAAAAGGAGATTTTAAATTTTAGCTAAACCCAGCCCGAAGGCCTAAGAGAAATTTTATCCCCCGTTGCCTTTTTGTCAGGGGCAAAATTTTTTAATTTAATATTCCAATTTTTCCAAAAACTATGTTAATTTTTTAATGTTGGTTCAAAGCATCCTTTGGGGAAAAAAGTTTGTGAAAAAGAAAACCAGGCCCCCTTACAAAGGGGAGATAAAAAGAAAAAAAAAAAAGGATTTTGGGGCACTAAAAAAAATCTTCTCAAGAACCACTGGGCCAGAAACCCGGATCTGGTGTGGAATCATCCTGGAGTAGTGTACTTTCTAAACTGTTCAAATTGTTGCTAGGGCTGGGCCACAATAGGAAATTAAAATTTAACTTTGAAATATACAGTGGACCCTCAGATATTCGGACGCCAGATCCGGATGCTTCAGTATCCGGACGACTTTTCTCGGAACAGATTTTTAAAAATGTTATTTGTTTTTGTTTAACTGGTAATTCAGATCCGGACGCTTCACATATCCGGACAAATTGAAATAACCAAAGCGTCCACTATATAAGAAAAATCTTTAAAAACCTTCTTCTCAGGAACCATTGGGCCAGAAAAGCTAAAACTTATGTGGACACATCGTAGGTGAATTTAAATTCTAAATTGCTCAAATCAAGCCGGCCGAGGGGAAGGGCAGGGCCACAATAAAGAACTGAAGTTTAACATTGCAATACTTCTTAAGAATCACTGGGTCAGAAAAGCTGAAACATATTAATGTAAAATCATTACTGGGTAGTTTAGATTCTAAACTGTTCCAAAATTGGCCCTGAGGAGTAGAGTAGAGTAGGAAAGTCTGATGAAGAACAGTAGGGCCAGAGTTACTCAGGTGAGGATGTTGTTCATGGGCCTCTTGTTTTTTTAAAGAATTTAGAATGATGAAATCATCATAAAGAAGATGTGGGGATAAGGCGGTCAGAAACCCTATAGCTAGTGTTGTTCCAATCATCGATTATAATAGAAAATCAGTTGATTGCTAACATAATCCAAGCAATCAATTGCATTTTTAAATTTCTGATTATCGGTAATTGGTTTATTATTTTATTTTACAAGCATAATAATTTTTAACCCCTAATTTTCCATCCTGAGCATTGCTTTTGACTTAATTTTGTAACCTAATTGTGCAGATAAACAAACTCTTGTATATTTACCCAGATAGCAAAGCATGTTTCTGGGCATAGGGGTACTTATGGTTTTATAAATGAACAAAGGACCAGCTGGATCACCACAGAAAGTAGTCATTTACCCATTCTTACCATTTACAATACTTGTTTAAATTGATATACTTTTTAGATGTCCGATTATAGTTAGTTACAGTAACCCAATCATTGATTATGAAATTCTTACCGGTTCCCATCACTACAAGGCTATAGCGCCACAGATAAGAAGTGAAAAATTAAATCTCAATTATATTCAAATTTTATTTCATATTTCATTTAAAATTAAAGTATATTTAATGTAAAATCTCTATTATTTACAAAAATCTCAAAAAACTAAGTTTTTTTTAAAAAGCATAAAAGACTTAAAAGAACAAAAATGATCATTTTTTCTACTTTACAATTTTTTTCAATATAGTGGATTTTACTCCATTATTAGCCCTTTTGAGGAAAATTTTCTCAAAGAGCTAATGCTATGGCCATTTGTGGGTGTGCTAACTTTTTAGAATATG
>NW_026927753.1:0-32115 GCF_032062105.1 Saccostrea cuccullata
CTATGGTTACATCATAATTGATTTACAAATCTAGAAACTTTTAAAATTCTACAGAAATCCATAAATTACAGCAATTCTTCAAATTTAACCCTGCAAACCTATCTTTCTTATAACCACAAACATGTACACCATACTTTATTAGGCATTTTTCATGTGTAAAACGTTTAATTACTTTGAAATGGGTAATTATATTATGACAAGATAAAAATTAAAAATAAGTCTTGCTGTAACCATTATAGATGTTTTTGAAAAAGATGTCATACGATGGAAAGAGGAGGATGTGGTTTACAGTGAAAGCCACGGTTTCCCTGCAATGTTGGATCAAGTCAGAAAGCAATCTTACATGACATTTGTTGGTGTCCCAGGATCAGGAAAATCGGCAACGATTCATCACATAGCCCTGATACTCCAGAAGGAAGAATACGAGGTTGTACCTATTATAGACATCAGGAAGATCGAAGATTATTCTGACTCTCGTCATCCACAGGTTTTTGTCATTGATGATGTGGTAGGTGTTTTAGGTCTGCAAAAACAAAAGTTAGAGTCATTGATAGACTATGAAAAAAGAATTTCAGATCCGTCCAATAGAAATACAAAGGTATTAATGTCATGTAGGGAAGCAGTGTTTAATGAATGTTACAGATCATTTTTCCGAAATGAAGAAAACACAATTAAGATACATAGTTCCGAAAACGCATTGAATGATGAAGACAGAAAAGCGATTCTTCAGAAACACGGCTTGGATAGAGATTTGTTGTCCCCAACATTACTTGGAGAAACATTAGATATGTTTCCTCTATTATGTAAACTATACTCAAAAGAGGAGAAATTTAAGAACAATGTTGAAAGGTTCTTTACCTGTCCAGCAGAATGTATTTTAGGACAATTCAATGAAATGAAAGGGCGAAATAGTTTGTGCTATGCTACATTGGTCTTGTGCATGTTGAATGAAAAAAAACTATCAAAAGAAATATTAACATTGAAAAACATGGAAAACGACGTTTTCCAGGGAATGAAAGCAAAAGTACTAGAAGAATGTAAAGTTGAAAGTTATACTGATGCATTCAAATTTGTTGATACATTGGCAGCTATGGAGGGTACATACACAAAACTCTGTGGTACTGAGTACACCATTATTCATGACTCTGTCTTTGAAATCCTTGTGTATCATTATGGATGTCAGTTTCCAGATCTTTTGTTGCAATATATTAGCAGTAGTTACATTGCTAATAACGTGAAAGTACAAGAATGTAAAGAAGAGTCAGAGGTTGAATATAAGCAAGATGAAAATGAAGAATTTAGTGCTGAGGAGCAGGAAACATTAAGTAGTGAAACAATCCAGGACTCATTTGAACTCTGCATAAGGTTAAGAGAGGATCAGTACCCAATGTTAGCAGAGCGTTTGTACAGAGATATAGAACATATGGAGCTGTATGATGTTTTTATGAATAATGTTTTAAAAGATAATAAGGTATGTCAGGCTTTTATTGAAGTATTAATGTCAAAAACGTACTCAGAGTTGAAGTCTTTGTTTCTTATAGAACAGCAAGATGTGTCTAAGGTTGTGAGTAAAGGAGAGCATGTGAGTGAGGAGAGTGAGAAGAGGAGCAGGGAATGGCTCAGACAGTGGGTGTTAGTGAATGAGAATTATGATGATATAGAAATAACATACAGTGTGAGGGTTATAAGTTGGGTAGTTTACTACGGACACAATCAGATCTTACAATATATTTTAAAACAAACTGAATTACACAAAGAAACAGAGATTGAACTATTTTGGAATTCCTTTAGCCCCAAATTAATCTATGAAGCCAAAGAGAGACAAAATAAATCTGAAAAAGATAATGCCACAGACAAATTATTTTTTTCGAACTCCATTACTGATACAAGAAATCAAAAACAGAGCAATAGTTCGTCTGTTTCTGAACAAGACCGTTTATTTTTATTGAGTTGTTACAGTGGAGATTTAGAGACTGTAAGAATGTTAATCAGGTATGTCGATATAAAAGCGCAAAAGACAAAAACACATTTGTTTTGTGATATACCACTGACAGCAGCATGTAAAGGTGGACATCTGAGTTTAGTGAAGGAGCTTATAGAAGCCGGAGCTGATATCAATCTACAAGGTAGGTTTAATACACCACTGACAGCAGCATGTGAGGAGGGACATATGAGAGTAGTAAAGGAACTTATAGAAGCTGGGAGCTGATATCAATACACCACAATGTAAAGCTGATATCAACACCACTGACAGCAGCATGTTACCATGGACATATGAGTGTAGTGAAGGAGCTTATAGAAGCTGGTGCTGATATCAATCCTCAAGATGGGTATAATACACCACTGACAGCAGCATGTGAAGGTGGACATATAAGTGTAGTGAAGGAGCTTATAGAAGCCGGAGCTGATATCAATCAACAAGGTAGGTTTAATACACCACTGACAGCAACATGTAAAGGTGGACATTTGAGTTTAGTGAAGGAGCTTATAGAAGCCGGAGCTGATATCAATCTACAAGGTATGTTTAATACACCACTGACGGCAGCATGTCATGGTGCACATATGAGTGTAGTGAAGGAGCTTATAGAAGCCGGAGCTGATATCAATCACAAGGTGATTAATACACCACTGACAGCAGCATGTAAGGGTGGACATATGAGTGCAGTGAAGTTGCTTATAGAAGCCGGAGCTGATATCAATCCTACGAGGTAAGTATGATACACCACTGACAGCAGCATGTGTGGGTGGACATATGAGTGTAGTAAAGGAGCTTATAGAAGCCGGAGCTGATATCAATCAGCAAGGTGATTGTGATACACCACTGACAGCAGCATGTGAGTGTGGACATATGAGTGTAGTGAAGGAGCTTATAGAAGCCGGAGCTGATATCAATCAGAAAGGTGAGTATAATACACCACTGACAGCAGCATGTTAGGTTGGACATATGAGTGTAGTGAAGGAGCTTATAGAAGCTGGAGCTGATATCAATCAACAAGGTAAGTATCATACACCACTGACAGCAGCATGTAAGGGTGGACATATGAGTGTAGTGAAGGAGCTTATAGAAGCCGGAGCTGATATCAATCAACAAGGTGAGTATGATACACCACTGACAGCAGCATGTATGGATGGACATACGAGTGTAGTGAAGGAGCTTATAGAAGCCGGAGCTGATATCAATCAACAAGGCACGTTTGATACACCACTGACAGCAGCATGTGAAGGTGGACATATGAGTGTAGTGAAGGAGCTTATAGAAGGCCGGAGCTGATATCAATCAACGAGGTAATGATGATACACCACTGACAGCAGCATGTAAGGGTGGACATATGAGTGTAGTGAAGGAGCTTATAGAAGCTGGAGCTGATATCAATCTCACAAGGTGTATCATACACCACTGCAACAGCAGCATGTGGGGGTGGACATATCATTTTAGTGAAGGAACTTCTGGTAGCCGGAGCTGATATCAATCCACAAGGTTTTAAATCTACACCACTGACAGCAGCATGTAAAGGTGGACATATGAGTGTAGTGAAGAAGCTTATAGGTGCCAGAGCTGATGTCAATCAACAAGGTGAGTTTGATACACCACTGACAGCAGCATGTGAAGATGGACATATGAGTGTAGTGAAGGAGCTTATAGAAGCCGGAGCTGATATCAATCAACAAGGTGAGTATGATACACCACTGACAGCAGCATGTAAGGGTGAACATATGAGTGTAGTGAAGGAGCTTATAAAATCTGGTGCTGATATCAATCTTCAAGCTGAAGATGATACACCCCTGACAGCAGCATGTGAAGATGGACATATAAGTGTAGTAAAGGAGCTTATAGAAGCCGGAGCTGATATCAATCTACAAGGTAGGTTTAATACACCACTGACAGCAGCATGTGAGGAGGGACATATGAGTGTCGTAAAGGAACTTATAGAAGCTGGTACTGATATCAATCAAAGGGGTGGGTTAAATACACCACTGACAGCAGCATGTGAGGGTGGACATATGAGTGTAGTGAAGGAGCTTATAGAAGCCGGAGCTCAAGATATCAATACACCACTGACAGCAGCATGTGAAGGTGGACATATGAGTGTAGTAAAGGAGCTTATAGAAGCCGGAGCTGATATCAATCAGCAAGGTGATTGTGATACACCACTGACAGCAGCATGTGAGGGTGGACATATGAGTGTAGTGAAGGAGCTTATAGAAGCTGGAGCTGATATCAATCAACAAGATGAGTATGATACACCACTGACAGCAGCATGTGAAGGTGGACATATGAGTGTAGTGAAGGAGCTTATAGAAGCCGGAGCTGATATCAATCAACAAGGTAAGTATGACACACCACTGACAGCAGCATGTAAGGGTGGACATCTGTGTGTAGTGAAGGAGCTTATAGAAGCAGGAGCTGATATCAATCAACAAGGTAAGTGTAATACACCACTGACAGCAGCATGTTGGGGTGGACATATGAGTGTAGTGAAGGAGCTTATAGAAGCCGGAGCTGATATCAATCAACATGGTAAATCTGATACACCTCTGACAGCAGCATGTGAGGGTGGACATATGAGTTTAGTGAAGGAGCTTATAGAAGCCGGAGCTGATATCAATCTACAAGGTGAGTATACACCACTGACAGCAGCATGTGAGGGTGGACATATGAGTGTAGTGAAGGAGCTTATAGAAGCCGGAGCTGATATCAATCAACAAGTTGGGTATTTTACACCACTGACAGCAGCATGTGAGGAGGGACATATGAGTGTAGTAAAGGAACTTATAGAAGCTGGTACTGATATCAATCAGCAATGTGAGCATAAGACACCACTGACAGCAGCATGTGAAGGTGGACATATGAGTGTAGTGAAGGAGCTTATAGAAGCCGGAGCTGATATCAATCCTAAAGGTAAGTATGATACACCACTGACCGCAGCATGTAAGGGTGGATATATGATTGTATTAAAGGAGCTTATAGAAGCCGGAGCTGATATCAATCAAAAAGGTAAGTATGATACACCACTGACAGCAGCATGTGAGGGTGGACATATGAGTGTAGTGAAGGAGCTTATAGAAGCCGGAGCTGATATCAATCAGAAAGGTGAGTATAATACACCACTGACAGCAGCATGTAAGGGTGGACATATGAGTGTAGTGAAGGAGCTTATAGAAGCCGGAGCTGATATCAATCAGCAAGGTGAGTGTGATACACCACTGACAGCAGCATGTGAGGGTGGACATATGAGTGTAGTGAAGGAGCTTATAGAAGCCGGAGCTGATATCAATCAGCAAGATAGTTGTGATACACCACTGACAGCAGCATGTGAGGGGGGACATATTAGTCTAGTGAAGGAGCTAATAGAAGCCGGAGCTGATATCAATCAGCAAGGTATGTTTGATACACCACTGACAGCAGCATGTGAGGGTGGACATACGAGTATAGTGAAGGACTTATAGAAGCCGGAGCTGATATCAATCACAAGGTAGTTATAATACACCACTGACAGCAGCATGTAGAGGTAGACACATAAATGTAGTGAAGGAGCTCATAAGAGCCGGAGCTGATATCAATCAATAAGGTAAGTATGATACACCACTGATAGCAGCATGTGAGAGGGGATATATGAATGTAGTGAAGGAGCTAATAAAAGCCGGACCTGATGTCAATCAACAAGGTGAGCATGACACACCACTGACAGCAGCATGTGATGGTGGACATATGAGTGTAGTGAAGGAGCTAGAGACACCGGAGCTGATATCAATAGAATCATACACCACTGGCAGCTGATATCAATAAACAAAATCAAGCATGATACACCACTGACAGCAGCATGTAAAGGTGGACATATGAGTGTAGTGAAGGAGCTTATAGAAGCCGGAGCTGACATCAATTTACAAGGTTATTATCATACACCACTGACAGCAGCTTGTGAGGGTGGACATATGAGTGTAGTGAAAGAGCTTATAGCACTGACAAGCATATAGAGGGTGGACGGAGCTGATATCAATCACAAGGTGAGTATAATACACCACTGACAGCAGCATGTAAGGGTGGACATATCAGTGTAGTGAAGGAACTTATAGAAGCCGGAGCTGATATCAATCAAAGGGGTGGGTTAAATACACCACTGACAGCAGCATGTGAGGGTGGACATATGAGTGTAGTGAAGGAGCTTATAGAAGCCGGAGCTGATATCAATCAGAAAGGGAAGTATGATACACCGCTGACAGCAGCATCTAAGGGAGGATATATGAGTGTAGTGAAGGAGCTTATAGAAGCCGGAGCTGATATCAATCAAGGTAAGTATGATAAACCACTGGCAGCAGCAGTGCAGGGTGGACATATGAGTGTAGTGAAGGAGCTTATAGAAGCCGGAGCTAATATCAATCTACAAGGTGAGGGCCATACACCATTGACAGCAGCATGTAAGGGTGGACATATGAGTGTAGTGAAGGAGCTAATAGAGGCCGGGGCTGATATCAATAAAAAAGGTCCTTATGGTTATACACCACTGACAGCAGCATGTAAGGGTGGACATATAAGTGTAGTGAAGGAGCTTATAGAAACCGGAGCTGATATCAATCAACAAGCTTGGTTGCATACACCACTGACAGCAGCATGTGAGGGTGGACATATGAGTGTAGTGAAGGAGCTTATAGAAGCCGGAGCTGATATCAATCAGCAAGATAGTTGTGATACACCACTGACAGCAGCATGTGAGGGTGGACATATGAGTGTAGTGAAGGAGCTTATAGAAACCGGAGCTGATATCAATCTACAAGGTGAGTATAATACACCACTGACAGCAGCATGTGAGGTAGGACATATAAGTGTAGTGAAGGAGCTTATAGAAGCCGGAGCTGATATCAATCAGCAAGATAGTTGTGATACACCACTGACAGCAGCATGTACAGAAGGACATATGAGTGTAGTTAAAGTGCTTATAGAAGCCGGAGCTGATATCGATGAGCAAGCTGAAGATGATACACCCCTGACAGCAGCATGTAAGGGTGGACATATGAGTGTAGTGAAGGAGCTTGTAGAAGGCGGAGCTGATATCAATCAGAAAGGGAAGTATGATACACCACTGACAGCAGCATCTAAGGGAGGATATATGAGTGTATTGAGAGAGCTCATAGAAGCTGGAGCTAATAACATCAGTCAGATAAGTCAGAAACACCAATGACAACAGCGGATGAGGGTGAGATGTTATGAATACTTACTAGAGGTTTAATATTTGAAGGAACTGCTACAGACTGGGGCTTAATATCATTTACAAGAGTCCCTTAATGTACATCTAAGGATAGAATAAATACGATTGTGACAAATCTGCTAGCACTCATGTATGGTAATTATATATATAGAGGAAATCGTCTTTAATAAAATTAAGACTGTAATCTTTGCAGAATCGATTGATGATTTAAAGTTTGCATTTCATCTGTAACTTTTTTTTGTTTAGAATGATTGATGGACATATAGTTTTTTTGGTGGATGATTTTATAGAGATGATATTATTCTCCTGGGTGTGTAGGTTGATGTTATTGTCAGGGTAAGGTTCAGCAAGGATGATTGTGTGTTATTTTAGCATGGTCTGTCTGTTAAAGGTTAAACGAGACAAATGTTCAGTGAGTTAAGAATAAGCGATACTTTTTTTTTGAAATCGTTGCATGTGTGCATATAAGAGTTACGGGTGCTGAAGAATGTGCGAGACAGTAAAAGAAAGAATGGTGACTCTGGACAAGATTATACTGATACCGATATTTAAAAATCGAAGATTTGTTTGAATACCTAAAACGTGCTGAGAGGAAGATAGTGCTGATTAAATCAAAGAAATGTGAAAGTTGATGTTCTTTAGAAAAAAGTAATTCCGTATAGTGTACATAAAAAAATTATAAAAATAAGAGCTTATGTCCTGACATTATACGCAATGTTTTACCTACCCTCTCTTTAAAAGGTGTCTTGAAATTTTTTTGTTATTATTTACAAGTATTAAGACTTGCTTCAGAAAGAGATCAGTCTTTAATCAGTATATGTTGTTGTATATTATATAGAACGATTTTACTCTTCTTTGGACTTTCAGTAGGGCGTAACTTTCTCGGCACTACGTAATGGTGAATACTAGTAGATTTTCATTGGTTACGAAATTAATAACATCGGGAACTTAAAATTGTTGTTGATAACGATTAGACGACTTATGCCCCACCTCTGTACCGTGAGGAAACTTTTAATTGGCTATTTACTATATCAGTTGACACTCTGTCGCATTTCTATCATATGTATATTTCAACAGTGACGGGAAGCTGTGTAAATTTCAGAAGCTAATTTTTATAATTAGGTAACATCGAGAATGCCACGCCTTATTGAAAGTCCAAGCTAAGCGTGTAATGGTCCTAAATTGTCCAATTCACCATGCAAAAGAAAAAAAAATTAGTGCATCCACTCTCATTTTGAATCATTCTGCAAAGTTGGAACAATTTTAGTCACAAATGGCATTGAGTGGAAACTGCCATTCTCTACAAATAATTAAATTTTACCTGTTCATTCTTGACATTAAGAGAAGGGTCCCTTTTTTGTTTCCATACTTCAATATTTTATATTATGGCTGTAATGCGTCAATTGTTTGGTTGAAAAGAAGTTTGTATCATGAGTTGCTGCTAAATTGTGTGAATGCTTAATTTTTCTTTATCTTTACTCTTTTGTTGCCCTCAATTGTCTCTCATGGTTTTTCTTTTCAAGTATTGTTCATTTATTTATAAATATGATGCATGATATAATATTACATTTGTTTACAATTAAAACAAAGAAATCTTTGAAATAGAAAAGGAAGAATTTAAAAAAAAATATTTAAAAGAGTCAGAATATTTCTTATTTTATATATTTTTTTTAATAAATCACATAATAAAAAAAATATAGAGATGCTTATCATTCATTTTACTATAAGGTACATATACAGAAGTTTTTGAGCATTAATTTTCAATATATTGCAAAGTTTTTTAATGGAACCTGAACGTATCGTTGTACATATTCAGACATATACTTAGATCATCTAATTTTTTTTTAACTTTTGTGGAAATGTTTATATAGTTTTATATATAACTGTTTATATATACTTCATCATATGTAATACCTGTACTGTAAACGTATTATATGCAGCATGTGCGATATTTGTCGAAAATTGAATTTGGGACAAGTTGGTGTTGATTTGATTTGATTTGATTTAGCTCATATCCTAATGTTCGTATTTGAGTATAAGCACAAGACATTTAGCAAGTGTACTTGAATAAGCGAGAGTTTCTTACCACCAAATGTGCTAGAAAGTATACAAAGCTTAATGTCATAAGTTTACAGTATGTTGTTCAATTCAGTTGTTACAGTTTTAAGTGTATATTTTGTATATCAAATAAGTGGACATTTGTAATTGATTTAAAGAAATGTTCAGTTTCACGTGTTATCAATTACATGTACTTTGTTCCTTAAATGAATTTTATTCTCATCTAAATATTAATAATAAACTTTCTGTAAAGCTCAGCTTCTTTAATTATACCCCCCGCAAACGAAGTTTAGGGGGGGGTATATTGGAATCACCATGTCCGTCTGTCCGTCTGTCCGTCTGTCTGTAGACGAGACTTTGTCCAGACCATTACTCAGAAACTATTGGAAGGATTTGTCTGAAAATTTGTACACATATTATTCACCATATGAAGTTGTGCACCTGATATTTTTCATCTTGATTGGATTATTATTTTGAATTTTACAGGTGATTTTTCATTTTTATTTTGGGGTTTTGTTTGGACCGTTTCTCAGAAACTATTGCAAGGATTAATCTGAAAATTTGTACAATTATTATTCACCATATGAAGTTGTGCACCTGGAATTTTCAACTCTTTTTGTTCATTTTTCTGCATTTTACAGGTTTTTTTAAATTTTAATTGACTTGTTCATTTTGGGCTCAAGTATAAGGTTTGAGACATAGAATCTAGAATATCTGTACAAAAACATGAACTACAGCTTAAAACTACTCATAAAAACTTAAAAAAAAAGAAACATCAAGTGTTAAAAACAGTTTTTACATTGCACAGAAGATAATGTAATTTCATTTGTCTCTTGGGAATAATGACTGGACATGCATCCAGTTAATGATAAATTAATGACTTTGGTGCTGGAAGTTGTTTAGGCATATCTCTTATCAAGCGTGTGTGTCTGTTATCAAATCTTCAGGGAATAAGGCACAAGAATTAAAGATCTCTCTTCTCTTATTCTCTTAATTGTAATTTATTGTCTGTCAAAACACTTCATTACTGGATGACCAGTTCTTTATTTTCAAAATGCATTTCAAATTGATATATCAAGATTAATTTGATTTTGTAGGTTTCTTTTTTCAACAATCAGTTTGCAGAGTGACATAACACATAATTGCAATATATTTTTTTAATGCAGTAATGAAGAAAAATTAAATGATAAAAATAAAAGCTTTAATGTTACAATGGAATCATAATGTATTAGTATTGATGTTTCATTTGGTTGCACCTCCGTTTCATTCATAAAGAAACATGATGAGCAATTTTATTTCACTGCAAATTTTTTTAAGTAAATTGTGAACATCTCTAGATCCATAAAGTATTTTTGAATTGGCACCTTCTCTGAAAAACCCAGCGGGGGGTATTTGTCCCTATTGGACAGTTCTAGTTTTTATAGCCCTAATAGTCGAAGAGCTTATGCGATATTAAGGGTCTGTCGTCCGTCCAGTTGTCTGTCTGTGCATCTGTAAACAATACAATAGAAATTTCTGTGAAATATTTTCAAAATGCTACTCCTCCCACAGTTTTGGTCTG
Source organism: Saccostrea cuccullata (assembly GCF_032062105.1). Taxonomy (NCBI): domain Eukaryota; kingdom Metazoa; phylum Mollusca; class Bivalvia; order Ostreida; family Ostreidae; genus Saccostrea; species Saccostrea cuccullata. The sequence goes on from NW_026927753.1 coordinate 10,825, forward strand.
ATTTCAACATAATTGACACACAAGTAGACCAGACTAAGATACATAATTCTATAATCGGTTTTTGATTTCGATGAGAACGGTGTTGCCATGGTTACTAGAAATAGACATTTCTTTGAAATATTTTCAAATGATATTCCTACAGTTTTGGTTCCTGTGGGGATCCGGGTTAGAATAGATCCTCAGTACCCATTGCTTGTCGTAAAAGGCGACTAAATAGGGCGTATAAGACCGTATAAACCGAGGCCCCGTGTCACAGCAGGTGTGGCACGGTAAAGATCCCTCCCTGCTCAAAGGCCGTAAGTGCCGAGCATAGGCCTAAATTTGCAGCCCTTCACCGGCAATGGTGACGTCTCCATATCAGTGAAATATTCTGGAGAGGGACGTTAAACAATATACAACCAACCTACAGTTTTGGTTTGATTGCAATAAATATTTGCCTAGAAAAGACTAAACCAATGAAATTGTTTAAAATTCTGAGGTTTTGCTTCTGGTTCAAATGCTACTTTATCTTCCTTTGTTATAACAATAAAGCAGTAGAGCGACCGTCCTGTCAGAGATTTCTGGGGGTTTTTTTAGGTGCAGACCACAACCTTTGAATTAACATCGAATATGGCTTTCAAACTGTTTAATTACAAAATATTTACTGTGCTTAGATATCCATCCATCCAATCCTCCATCTTGTCCATGTTCTTCTTAAGGTCATACGCAACGTATTTTGAACATTTTTGGATTCTTCCCTGGAGTTGAAGAGTTCCACTAAATGAAGGACCTGTGTGCAATATTTTTTTATCTCTAAATATGGATTTGGACACCTCTTCTTAAACAATTTTTGATGAAAAAAATCTGGAATTTATGTCTTATAATTTTTGTACATTTTTATTTGAATAATGCAAATATTTTCAAAATTCCATATCTTTTTAAAACCCCTAGTAACGCATGCTGATTTTTTTTTCTAAGATCATGATATTATAAGTTTGAATTAGGAATATCTTGGAAAAGTATCCGTAGATAAGGTACGTTGCATATGATGTCCTTAACCCTGCAACCATAGTCCTTCTGAACACGTCATGTCAATATTCAATATGTATTATGAATTCTGTTGAAAATTACGCCAAACAACGGGCAAACATATAAAACATGTAAATTGACTTCCACTGCAACATGGCGTGATGCTGGGATTTGTTGCAGCAGGAATGACTCTATCCAAGAAAAGTTGCGCCGCTGATATTTTTTAAAACAGAGATTGCTCTAATGGACATTTAAAGTATTAGATACAATGTCCATTCGTACCAAAATGCTGTCAAAAATATGAGTGTGAAATTATATCTAATTGTTTTTAACAAAGTAGAAAGTAGGTGTTTTTATAACATAAAGTTAAAAACATTAGAGTTACTTCTCTTTGCCTACAAACTGTTTTGTATAACGAAGGTCAAGGATTTCAGAACATTTTCTAAATGGCGATCCCTACAATGACTTTGAGTAGAACATTTCATGGATATAGCATACTCTTCCTGGGGGTTGTAAAATAAATAAGATGTAGTAAAAGGGTCAACCAAAAAAGACAAGAGACCCATGGGCCACATCGCTCACCCGAGCATTGTGGCTAGGAAAAAGTAGAAATTGGTTTACTGTTGAAAAGATTAAATCTAAAAGTTTGGCCCCGCCCTACCCCCGGGTCATGATTTAAACAAACTTGAATCTACACTATTTGGGGATGCTTCCATATAAACATGAGCAATTATGGCTTTGCTGTTCTTGAGAAGAAGATTTTTAAAGAATTTTCCTATATATTCCTATATAAAACTTTGGTAGGCCATTGTGGCCCCGCCCTACCCCCGGGTCATGATTTGAACAAACTTGAATCTACACTACCTGGGGATGCTTCCATATAAACATGAGCAATTATGGCTTTGCTGTTCTTGAGAAGAAGATTTTTAAAGAATTTTCCTATATATTCCTATATAAAACTTTGGTAGGCCATTGTGGCCCCGCCCTACCCCTGGGGGTCATGATTTGAACAAACTTGAATCTACACTACCTGGGGATGCTTCCATATAAATATGAGCAATAATGGCTTTGTTGTTCTTGAGAAAAAGATTTTTGAAGAATTTTCCTATATATTTCTATGTAAAACTTAGGTCGGCCATTGTGGCCCCGCCTTATCCCCGGGGGCATGATTTGAACAAACTTGAATCTAATCTACCTGAGGATGTTTCCCCATAAGTTTCATCTTTCCTGGCACAGTGGTTCTTGAGAAGGATTTTTTAAACATACCACCAAATTTTCACAAATTCTCAATTATCTCCCCTTGAATGAGGGCGTGGCCCTTCATTTGAACAAACTTGAATCCCCTTCACCCGAGGATGCTTTGTGGCAATTTTGGTTGAAATTGACCCAGCAGTTCTTTAGAAGAAGTCGAAAATGTAAAAAGTTTACAGACGGACGGACAGACGGACAGCTAGACGGACGCCGGACAAAATGTGATCAGAAAAGCTCACTTGAGCCTTCGGCTCAGGTGAGCTAAAAAAATATAAGAGCAATGTGAAACCCCATTTCATTGGTTAGGTTCCTACATATCCCCCCCCCCCCCCCCCCCCCACACACACACACACACCCTCTTTTAAATTTTACTATCACCTTCCATCCATTTGACGGTACTCTAATCTTCATGTATTTTATTTTTGGGAATTTTGCATAACAACAAAGAATCGATTCCAAATAAAGCAATGAATGGTCCCTGGAAGTACTCGGGGGATTTTGATACAGGTCTACGAGTAACTATTATAGCAGACCTATAAGCTAACGTGAGAGGATCAAACTGTACAAATAGACGAGGAAATAGGAAAGGGACTCTCAGTTTGCTTCCAAGTCTTAAATTTATTTCCTTTCTAAATTTGCCTAAAAATATGAGTAATCCATTTTGTTCAAAAAAATATTTTTAACAGTAACATTTTAACGAATTTATATAGAATGTTCCTTCCTATATACACACAACAAGGGTAGGTTCCTAATTGAACGTGTTTCATAAATAATTATTTCAAAAGAGGGTAGGAAAATTTTTTTGTCTTTTAAATTAGACAGTGTTAAGGTAAGATTAATTTCTGTTCAATGATTGTGATTTAGAGGTCAAAATAAAAGCAAATCTTATAAGATATGCAGGAATGTTTAATAATAATGCTTTTCATGAACCACGCAACATAAAATCTACAGACCATTAAATATGAATGATATACCAGTGGCGGACCTTTCGTGCGTTCTTCACACGAAACTGGCATTTCAGCACCGACACACGTGTTGTCTACAGTCCTGGCGGGACCAAAACGACACCTAAATCTGTAAGAAATTAAAATCCAGGAGCATCAAACTGAAAAGCCCCGCTTAACTCCGTCCCAGAGTTAACCTATCAGTCCTCCTTTCGGCCTTGTGCTCCGCAGAGAGTTTGTTAAATATACATTTGTATTGCAAATCAAGAATATACGGACAAACCTACCTTAATATGATGTACAAAACAAAATAAGCATTATGTAAGACAACCAAACCAGCACAGATTCATCAGACCTCTCTCATTAAAATGCAAGGCAAAGGAGAACATGAATAGACTTTCGGTGAAGTAAGAAATATCATATGCTAATTCCATTATATAGAAAAAAAATTTTAAAATATGTAAAATTGGCAAGTTAATTAAGACTTGATATTACGAATCATAATGTAAGAAGGACAATACGTCGTACCGAGCAGAATATAAGAAGGGCAATATGCCGTACCGGTCAGATTATACGAAGGGCAATATGTCATTTTTCATACCGGCCAGAATATAAGATGGGCAATATGCCGTATGGTACCGGTCAGAATATAAGAAGGTAATATGTCGTACTGGTCAGAATATAAGAAGGGAAATAGGCTGTACCGGTCAGATTATAAGAAGGTAATATGTCGTACTGGTCAGAATATAAGAAGGGAAATAGGCTGTACCGGTCAGATTATAAGAAGGTAATATTTCGTACTGGTCAGAATATAAAAAGGGAAATAGGCCGTACCGGTCAGATTATAAGAAGGTAATATGTCGTACTGGTCAGAATATAAGAAGGACAATAGGCCGTACAGGTCAGATTATAAGAAGGTAATATGTCGTACCGGTCAGAATATAAGAAGGGAAATAGGCCGTACCGGTCAGATTATAAGAAGGTAATATGTCGTACCGGTCAGAATATAAGAAGGAAATATGTCGTACCGGTCAGAATATAAGAAGGGTAATATGTCCTATCGGTATCTCAGGGGTAGTTTTAAAGGATGATGCATGAGGACACTTTGAAATATGAATGAATTGCAAAAATCTTAATATATATAGTCATAAAAGTATATAACTATACCCAATCATTTGATTTAGTGTTGCAAACGTTCACTTGGAATTATTGAATGATTGATTGAATGTATACTGTTTAACCTCCCACTCGATAATTGTTCACTCATATAGGGACGCCACCACTTGCCGGTAGAGAGCTGAAATTTTGTCCTATACTCGGCACTCAGGACCATTGAGTAGGGATGGATCTCTTTTGTGCAAGCACCTACTGCAACACCGGAACTCCTTGGTTTATCGGTCTCATCCGAAAGACCGCGGTTTCCACGTCTCACAGTGGGATTCGAACTCATGACGTTAGGATCTCGTTACTTCGCGACTCTAGACGCCCTAACCGAACGAACATATATACAGTGGCGTACTGTGGCACATACTGGGGTTTAAGCCCGTGTCAAACTGTCACGATTTTTGGCTACGACAGAGTACGAGTTAAAAAAATCGTAGTAATTCGGCGTCATCGTAGAGATAGTCGTAGGATATCTTCTATACTCGTGTTTCATAGCAGCAAATTGCGAAACGCGGAGATTGTTTTGAGCATGTTCAAAACAATAGTGGCCACAGTACGATTTTTAATTATCCGTAAGCGATTGTACAGCAATCGCAATACACTCGTACACATAATCGTTGTAGATCTTCGATATTCGTAACACACTCGCAGTAATTCGTAAAACTCCAGACTCTGCCAGTTTCCTGCGATTCATCGCAAGTGTCCCACGGGTTTTTGCGAGTGTTTCTCGACTCAAAAGAAATGCTGTACGATTTCGTGCGAATATGATACGAAAACAGACGATTGACGGCGAGTGCAGCACAAGTACCATGCGAGTAAACTACGAAATAGTACGATTGTACTCGTTTTGGATATTTGGAAATCTCATTCGCATCAACTACACTAGGAGTCTGTGGTAAACAGTACAGTGGCATACTGTAGGTGTATCGGTGGCAGAGATGGCATACTGTATATACCTAGCTAGCATACCGTAGCATACTGTAGATATACCGTAGATAACTGTTAAAATGCTGCAGGATATAGAGAACGACAGGGGACTTTCATACGGACAGGGATTTTAAAAGCCAGTAGTGTGAAAGTGACTTGTCAGGCAACCACCCAATTGTCAAGGACAGTGCAGCAATGGAAACTGAGGAAACTCGGACCTCACAGTGATCCGTATATGGGTACCCAAAGAATATCTCTCTTTGTTTTTTTTATTTAAATTCCTTTTAAAATGACTTCTCCCTTACCAGAAGTAAGCTTTTTATTCACGTAAATTAAAGAGTTTGAATTCCGGCATATTCAGGATATTCTACATTAAAGCTTTACTAAACATGACAAGTAAATCAGTGTTGATTAGATTTCATATTTGTAATAGTCGATTATTTCATAAGCTGAGAAAATTCGGTCCATTGCACTTGAGATTATATTAATATGCTTACTTTTGTTTTCCCTAATATTTAACTTTTATAGGATTTGATCAGTGAAATTTCTATCATTATTTGATGTTTCAAACAAGGGATTTATAGTAATTTTGTCTACATTGTGCATATTTTATAACTCTGGGTACTGCATGCTCAATTTTTTATATAACAGCGAAACAATTCAAAATTCTTTAATCATGTTGTTTAACGTCCCTCTCGAGAATCTTCAACTTAGAAAGATATTTTTCCTATTTTTCATATTTTTTAAAATCTAAGAACATATTTTTCCAACTAAGAACCTTGTTTTCACAGAATCAAGAAAACAATACCATTATATGATGATATCAGTGAGATTAAATGCGACCGTTTTAAATTAGATTCAAGATCAGGTAAAGGTCACAACCTTTTTCCTGGACATAAATAATATAAAAAATTCTTTTGCCATTTACCGGGGGTATGCGATCCCTATTTGGTTCTTACAAGATGGAATATTTTTCTTTTTGCATAAAAAGATTCTATCATAAAGGGCATATAACATGATATTTCCAAGTTGACATAAAGTTGACATAAATAATTAAACTGAATGGATATTGGCTAATCCGAATTTTCTCTACTTTTCTTAAATTTTAGGATATAATAGTTTTTTTTATATGCTTCCTATTTTTATTTTTTTTTCTCATTTTCACATAGGGTAAAGTTATCAAGAATATACAAAATGATACAAAAGCAATTGTTTACTACAGAGAAAAAATAGTTTTACGAATTTTTGGCACAAATTTCTGTACTTAGATTAAAGGCTTATAAGAGCTTACACAGTTCTAGTTTGTTTGAAAAATCATATTTATTTGATATATTTTAAAACTGTTTTCTCTTCTTATTAATTAATCTTGTATTTAAAAATTTCTTCCAGTCTTTGATTATGCAACTCTGCTGTTAACATCTGTTCCAAAGGTCGTGAGTCTTGCCCTCTTAGTGATTTACAGGTCATTTCGCCTACTCTTAAGAACCCAAAAATGCCAAGCAAATAGCAGCCTTAAAAAGGTGAACTTCATAACTAGAAGAACAGACCTTCTCTAAAGCCTGTAGAAGTGCTACCAGTATCTCTAGAGTAATAGGGGCTCGTGTATCTTGTTTTGGCATCAGCCTTGCAGCCCCTTCCAATACCTTTGATACAATAAAATATTTTGTGACGTCTGTAAAACCATGAATTTTATACATGTCTGACAAACTCGAAATGTTTTTCTTTATAGATCCAGGTAATTTCCCCTCAGTTGACATATACGCTATACAGTGAACTACATGATCTACATGAGCTAGCCAAGTAGACGGAAAAACAAACAAATACATGAAATGATTGAAACTTTGGAAAGCAGCCTTATACGAGGGTTGTTCGAAAAGTTCGTGGACAACTGTCATATCTTTTTTCTTTGACGTCATATGCTATCCAAATTAATTAGAAATATTTTTACAAAGAAACCCAAATGATTTGTATTAAAAATTTTAAAAATATTTTTTCTTCAAAACTTATCCAGATTTTAAAATTGCAACAATCGGATCGCGGAGCAAGGTCAAAATTTAGTAAGTTACAGACAATACACTACATAATGTCTGAAGTCATATTCTTTGTAAAATGGAGCAAAAACAAAAACCAATCTAGAAATTCAAATGAAGCAATGTAACATTTATTCGTATAGCAAATTATGGCTTAATGTTTGCTTTGTTGAAAAGAAATCAACTTTAGAAGATAGGTATTGATTACTAAAACCGACAAAAATAATGATGTCTTAGTACGTCACGGAGCAACAGATAACACTGCAATTCCGTGTTTTACTCAGAAAAAATCCTGATTTAACTCTAAAAATGTTGAAGGAATCAAGAAAATAGGTCACAAGCGAGTACAGGCAGTATTTGAGTGACAGAGACTCTGTATCGGATGAAGATAATCTGTGAAGCTACGATTGAACTGTAAAATTCTTAACAAAAACTTTATAATTTTGTAACGTCAAGGAAAGACATACTGTAGGGGATCGGAGTTGCGTATGTATCCTGTGAAAGGAGACTAAGTAAAAAAGAAATTAAAGTCTTTACAAAGGAAATTATATAACGAGAACAATAAAAAAAGGAATTTATAGTTAAAGAAAAAGGATTAAATGAATGGACAATCGATTACACTGTGTAAATGTATAAGGATAGTATACATATGTATTTAAGAAATTCTCGACGCTATGTTTTGACGTTCTAATGCCCTTAAGTGTGCTCCGTAGGTACAAAACATGTGGATTTTTAAATGAAATAAAATGATTTCTGTTAAATCGAATGGAATGAAACTTTACAAATCAACAAAACAAATATTTTTACATATTCTAATGTGCTCATCTTAAATTTCTAGCGAGTAGTATAATAAATATTGACATTGTCCACGAACTTTTCGAACAACCCTCGTATATGTGTGCCAGTATTTCAGCCATAGAGGCTTTCAACAGTTTATTGGTTTCCAAAGTCACATCTCCCAGATTTCTGGGGCAACTGAATTGCTGCTGGAGGACTAGTGTTTTGGATGCCATTCAACGTTTTTGAAAGTCATGGATAAATTTCTAATAGACACACAGTATTGTGACATTAAATTTATCAATTCATTTTGCAGATCAAATAGAAATTACAAAATCAACAAATGCAATCCAATTTTACGAGTTTGAGGCCAATAATTTGGGATACAATCAACATTATATATTAGGAAAAAAAATATGAAACTGAAGTCACATTTACCATCAAATTACTAAAGCAGTATTTTATAGCTGGACCCTTAAATATATAAGCGATAAAAGTGCAGCCCATGCAGCGCAAAAATCGACATTAAAATATTTTTTTCGACTAGCTTTTTTGACAGAAAGCGAAAATGCGATTGAAGTTAATTTTTTTTTTTGTATCATTTTTTAAACATTTCTATAAGACTACTTACATTTATATGTTGAAAAAAAGAAAAAGTTAAATATAGGAAGCATATGAAAATAAGTTAATATATTTATAGAAAAAATTGAATTAAAAAAAACAGTTGTAGGTTTTTAAAAATAAAACAAGTATTCGCTGCCATTATCCATAAGGCTTGCCAAAAAATTTATTTAAATTTGGATTCAAATCATGCTTATAAAAGCCTTGTGCAATGTATTTTATGCAAAAAAACAATCATTTAACTGAATTTTTGAAATTAGTTCAGGTATATGTTAATTCACATTATGGGTTATATATTTAACATAGCCTGGATTTGAAAATAACATTTTGAAACTATATGCCAATTGGAAATTAAATTTAACAATTTTGACTATGACCTTGCTTAGAGAATATAGAAAAGGTCAAATTTACATTAAAACTGATATAAACTTACTGAATTTTCTTTGATTGAATTTGTTAAAAGAAAAAAGTTTCATTAAGCAACTTTTTTAAATATTAGTAATCGTTTTCCTTGTTTATTTGAACATGCTAGCTTTTGTGATCCTAGTGGATGCAGGAGAGAAAATGTAATTTTGAAAGACCGTATTTTTGGCCATTGCTGTTTTTCTGACCAATATTATCACACTGTTGCCAACAACTTCCGATTACACACCGATTATAGCAATGTACCTGATTTTTCAGTTGATATACGGAGTGATAGCCGTGGTTATTTCTGCTCTTCAACTCCGACTTCATCATAGAGATGAAGAAGAAAAGATTTCCACATTCTGGATCATGGTCGTCCGACTTCAAAGAAAACTGAGATGTAAAAAATCTGAAAGAGTCGTTTCGGAATTAACAAAAAAAGGAAGTGTTACATGTAACAACGAACAACAAATCAATTGTGGTTCACAAGAAAAATTTTAGAGGAAGCATGTGGCTTCTTACAAATATTTTTTCTCTTTTTGGTCATTTTTTTATCTCCAACATTGTCATTACTATTAGTATGTTTATAGTATCGTCTTCCCAGTAATTCTTAATACTAGGAATGTGAGAAAAAGTTGCTATAAACAGTACATACTCTTTATCGAAGAAAAGACAACAACACAAAATTCTAAACTTATTGAATTTATGATCTCCTAAATGTGGCGTATAAGTGGGCACGGCTTTGTATTTTGAAATTTAAATTTGGCTGCCATTTCAACTTGGGCAAGCAGCAACATATCAACATCACAATATCAACATCAACTCAATGTTCAAATTCAACTGTTCAATACAAATACCAAACTTCAACTCGTTTGTATTTCAACTGTTCAACACATATCTGAACTTAAACTGTTCAGGGTGCACCTGTCAGAGTTAGGCAACAGTCTGTTTTTAAACACTTTACATGGAGCTTTGGAAAAGTTTAATCAGGGAGGCGGCCTGTTTACCCGGAGAGTTAAATAGAAAGGTGGGCACTGGTTTATTAGGTGCCACTTCCCCACTTTGGTGGCGGTGGACATCAAATAGTTAAGGTTTGATGTCCATGTGGCGGATTGCGTAAGACCTCTATTATTATCAAGAAAATGAACATTTGCATAAAATTTTATGGCATCTATCAAACTGGGGTCAAGGTCACTTAAAGTAAATAACGTTTAATTGTTAATCAGCGTCTGCCATTTCCCGGGTTTTTGCTGATTAAGGTTGCTTAGTTGTTGAATAATGTTGATGTTGACTGAACAGTTGAAGTTTAGATATATGTTGAACAGTTGAAATACAAAAGAGTTGAAGTTAGGTATTTGTATTGAACAGTTGAATTTGAACATTGAGTGTTGATGTTGATATGTCGTGGCTTGCCCAAGTTGAAATGGCAGCCAGATTTAAATTTTAAAATACAAAACCGTGCCCACTTATACGCCTCAGTTAGGAGATAAAAAAAATTCAATAAGTTTAAAATTTAGTGTTGTTGTCTTATCTTCGATAAGGACAACATCTATTAATTTAAAAAATATATGAGTTTCATCAGTGATTAATATTGTTATACGGGGGAAGAGCGACAACTTGCATAACTACAGAGTAGCTGTGTACGTAGGGAGCCTCGAGTGGGCGGGGATAAGTGGCATCATATATAATGGGTTCTCAGTCTTAGCTGCTTTCTTTCTGTTGACACCAAGCCCTCCAGATACTGTTGAAAGCTAATACAAAGAATTTACAAAAATTTACAAAAAATTCCCTCTACACCCATACTTTATATAAAATAGATGTTAAGTAGTATGCATACATGATTTATATTCTTGCTGTCGCTTCTTTGTTGTTTGTTTCATTGGAAATTCCCGGACATTGGCCTTCACTATGAAGAAATCGGCACGGAAATAAAAGAACGACAGGGATTCCATGCTGTATGATAAGAGAAGTACTAGTATTGCGCCATGGAAACTCCAGTCGCCCCCTTAATATCTATCAAACAGATTTTGATTTCGAAATATCGGTTGTGGAATTTGTGTGCAATATCAAATTTTCGAATTTGTTATAACAAATTCATTCTGTATAACGATTCGGTATATTTGTAATGAATTCAAAAATTTCTTATAACAATATAGATTATTTATGAGTTCTCAAACTGTATCAAACGTATTGAATTTGTTGAAAAAGAATTTTCTAATTTCTTTTTACAGAGTAATAATTTTAGTGAAACGAGTTCTTTGAGAGTTTTTCTAAGGAGTTAAATCCGTGTATATACATTTGTCTATTCATGATAATAAATTAGTTTTAAAGGTCCTTATTGTTTAATTGGATTAAACAAATACTATTTGTCACGAAAGATAGAAACTTGTTATAGTGAATTGAACGTAACACAATGTTTACTTTCTTTAATAATCATTTTTGATGAACGAAGTCTAATAAGTACCAAAAGAATCGAATTCACTAACACAGATTCCACAACTCCTCATACCGAATGAAAAATATAGCGGTATATTTGGAAAGGTCCTAAAGGGGTTCCGTATTTATCAAATCTATAGACCATGCTTAAAGCTGACATGAATTCTTAAAAACGCAACATTTTCATCTATGTACGACTTGTTTCATACCAACGATAGCCGTATTCCGCCATATTTCTCTCAGATACCTTGTCTCATTGTTACGATGTATACCCCAATGCGCTCGTTACAGTTCAATGATTTTTTTGGATTGGGTATCGACTTGTGCACATCTCCGATGGTAAAGCATATATGAGAACACATAAGGAAATCAAGACATTTCAAAACCACAATAAACAAAATAATAATCATATTTCTGAATAATTATTGATTTGAATCAAAAGAAAAACAAGAGGCCCACGGGCCTTATAGGTCACCTGAGTATTGTGTAACAACTTTCAAACAATTAAATTTGGTTCATGTTTAAACCGGAGGCCATGAAATTCACAATTTACAATTTTGAAAGAGGCACCATTGCTTATCATAATTATTAACTTAGCATGCTTACTCTATTTACTTAATACCCAGAGGTAGATCAGAGTAACAAAGAGAAAATGCACTTCCACTTTATAACCAGTTGTGCACCTCATCCCAAAGGAACCACTGACCCAGGGCCATATATTTCAAAATTTTGCAAATTTTATCATAAAATGGTTGATTAATACCAAAGAGCAGATTTCAAAGCATTAATTTATTTTCAGACTATGTAACCACCCCCCCTCCCTTTGACCCTGGGGGCATAAAAACCACTTTGCTAGGTGCACCTTTCTTCATCATAAATATATATATACTTGGATCATTAGCTTAAAACCCAGAAGCAAAGAAAAATATCTTCAAAGAATAAATGTATTATTACTATATAATCTATAGAGCCACGCCCTAACACCAGAACCCCTGACCCTGGGGCCATAAAATTCACAATTTTGGAAGAGGCACTCTAGCTCATCATAACTATGTACTTAGTTAGTATATTTAATACCCAGGAGCAGAGAAGAAGATTTTCAAAGAAATAATGCATTTTCACTATATAATCTATAGAGCCCCGCCCTAACACCAGAACCCCTGACCCTGGGGCCATAAAATTCACAATTTTGGAAGAGCCACTCTTGTTCATCATAACTATGTGCTTAGTTAGTGTATTTAATACCCAGGAGCAAAGAAGAAGATTTTCAAAGAAATAATGCATTTTTACTATATAATCTATAGAGCCCCGCCCTAACACCAGAACCCCTGACCCTGGGGCCATAAAATTCACAATTTTGGAAGAGGCACTCTTGCTCATCATAACTATGTGCTTAGTTAGTGTATTTAATACCCAGGAGCAGAGAAGAAGATTTTCAAAGAAATAATGCATTTTCACTATATAATCTATAGAGCCCCGTCCTAACACCAGAACCCCTGACCCTGGGGCCATAAAATTCAAAATTTTGGAAGAGGCACTCTTGCTCATCATAACTATGTGCTTAGTTAGTGTATTTAATACCCAGGAGCAGAGAAGAAGATTTTCAAAGAAATAATGCATTTTCACTATATAATCTATAGAGCCCCGCCCTAACACCAGAACCCCTGACCCTGGGGCCATAAAATTCACAAATCTGGAAGAGGCACTCTTGCTCATCATAACTATGTGCTTAGTTAGTATATTTAATACCCAGAAGCAGAGAAGAAGATTTTCAAATAATAATTAATGCATTTGCACTGTATAATCAATAGAGCCCCGCCTTACACCAGAACCCCTGACCATGGGGCCGTAAAATTCACAATTTTATAGAAGGCACTCTTGTTCATCATAACTATGTGCTTAATTAGTTTATATAATACCTAGAAGCAGAGAATGAGATTTTCAAAGAAATAATGCATTTTCACTATATAATCTATAGAGCCCTACCCTAACACCAGAACCCCTGACCCTGGGGCCATAAAATTCACAATTTTGGAAGAGGCACTCTTGCTCATCATAACTATGTGCTTAGTTAGTGTATTTAATACCCAGAAGCAGAGAAGAAGATTTTCAAAGAAATAATGCATTTTCACTATATAATCTATAAAGCCCCGCCCTAGCACTAGAACCCCTGACCCTGGGGCCATGAATTTCACAATTTTGGTAGAGGACTCAATGCTCATTACATTCATGCCAACAGTTTGCCTGCTTGATGTCCAGGAGTAAAAGAAGATTTTTAAAGATTTCATTAATTTTAGTGGTTTTGGCCCCACCCCTCAGGCCCCAGGGGGGCGGGGACCATGAAATTCACAATTGTTGTTCCCCTCCACCCATAGATGCTGTATAGAAATTGGTACAGTGGTTTCAGAGAAGAAGCTGAAAATGTTCAAATGTTAACACACGACACACGTATATACGACGACGGATAGCAATAGGTCACCTGAGCCTAAAAATGCAAGTTTGGTGAGATATTTAGATGCACGAGTACGTATTTTACAGTGTGCCAATTTATGCAGAATAAACTTGAAATAAAAAGCAGTAAATTCTGCAACACATTTTGAAATTATTATCATTTGAATGGCGCAAAACAACCAACGTCTTTGATTTGCACACCCTATGCAATTGATGCATATCGAGAAAACGCCTCGAACGCTGTAAGTGTAAACGTACCCATACCTGGTAATAAGGTTACTGCATCGGTTCGAAGATGTGCACAAGTCAAGTGATATACACCCTGAATTCCATTTATTGAAATATGCATCACAAAAAAGAAATAAACTCCGTAAATGCTCAATAGTAAACACACTGCCATTACTCCGTACAGACAAGCACGTCGATACACCTAGTCCGTGCTAATCAGATTTTGGTCAGGGAAAATATCACAAGTGGAAAGAGAAGTTATTTGGTATTTGCGAGGCTGAAGGGGGGGGGGGTTATAACTGCTGTTCATAAGCTATAATTGTGAATTGTCTATCTACATGTAGTTCTAATATACATTATATACAAAGTCATGTATATAGTCTGCAGTTGGTTTGTGTCGCAAAATTCATTTGTCAATTATAACTGATAATTGTAGTAATAATCTCAAATCTAGTAATTTGATGTACGGCAATTATTTACTTCAAATCTTAAAAGCAATTAATCAGAATAAAATTTTTTTATGTGTACATAGATCTAAACGTTCTTTAACACACAAACACACGAAGAAATGCCATCCCCTGTTCAGATTGACATTTAGGCATTTGATTTTTTAGGCGGGAAGGGGGGGGGGGGGGCGTGCAAAAATAATTGACATGAGCGTTATCTAAATTTTCTTGGAAGACGGACATCTCTGCCGAATTCAATTTTGAAAATTTTATTTTAGATGTGTCACTCCGACCACAATGTATGTGGATTTTGAGGTATGTATCAATGTTTTATAATAATGTTGTTATAGAGAGGCTTTTGCGATTTCAGTAACCCTGCTTGATAGTCTAGCTACTTTTTTTATATTTAAAAATAATTTCTGGAGGAGTATTTGGAAGATAATTCATAAAAGCTAAGGTAGGGAGTCTTGACACTGGTTGAGTACGGATAATTTTTATTTACTAATTGTATATTGAACTAACTCTCTCTTTTTCTCTCTCCCTCTTTCTCTCACTCTGTAACAATCTGTAACCATCTCTTAGGGCAATAATAGGTATAAGATCCTACGCACTTTGTGCTGTCAATTTATTAAGACTTAGGACAGATCAACGGTTTTTTTTTTCAGGCGGGATGTCAAAACTTCATAAATTGAAAAATAATTTTAATTTTGACGAGAAGTTATTTGAAAGAGAAACTAGAGGTATTGTGAGCAATGAGCTCACTAAATGATACCCTCGCCACCCATATGGTTATAATGGCAAAGTCCATATTTTGCTGTTGTCGCTAAACCCAAAATACGTGTCGGATCAAAAAGTAAAATAGGAGGTGCACAATGGTAATATGTAATATACCTATAAGATTCTGTGAAAGTTTTATTTAATTTCATTAAGTGGTATAAGAGGATTTGCGGATAGGAGATGGGTACCCCAAAGCGTAGCAGACCTACGGACGGACATAACTATTACTATAAACCCTCCCACTTTTCAAGCGGGAGATATAATAAACGTGAAATATACATCACAGGAATGGGTTTCATCGGGAACTTTCTAAAATACCTTCTCAAACGCATTGGCGTCGGAAGGAAATTGAAAGGGGGGGGGGGGGGGGCTAAGTGCAAAGAAATATTTTATACATTCAAAAAATCTGACAAGCTTAAAAAGGGGGGATGTCTTTTTTCTAAACACAAATATCCTATTTCGTGTGGGGAAAGGGGGGTGAGTGGGTTCGAACTTCAGTTACAAAATTTTTCTCCATACACCATCACTTTCCTTTTATAACTTATACTGCGACTTGTCTGAAAAGCTGGGGGGGGGGGTTAAACCTACGCAGCAATATTCAATGTCTATACTAAATATATATTTGAAACCCCCCCCCCCCCCCCCCGGTTCTGACACTTAAATGCTGAACCTGGACAACAAACCAGAGAATTTTCAAAAAGCTAATTGTAGGTAGCATGTGGAATTCTCACGGGGGGGTTCCTCTCTCTTTTCATCTGCTTTTTCTAGTAATCATTAATTATTTATGTCTAGAAATTTAATTCACAAGTATAATGTTTTGGACCCACCAGTCAGCCCCTTTTTTTTATTTGGTCAGCGCAACTTCTAATAAACTAATGCACAGAGTTTTGTTGAACTATGCTGATATGTATAGGAGTCAATGTGTCTGTATTTGTACATCACCAGGAAATTCCGAAATCTTTATTTTTTCAGGAATGTCCGCACTTTTACATTTAGATTTTGGCCATATCTTGAATATAAAAATGAGCAGTTTGTCAGCACAATACCTCATAAATCGGTGCATACAATTTCGTCAAACTTAGCAGATTATTAGGACGTAATGTGTATAGATGTGCATATTACAAGGAAATTACTATTCCTTAATCTGTTTATTTTTTCTGTGAATTTCAACGTTTCGACTTTTGTGGGAGCGTGGGGTATGTGAATTTGCTCACTTTTTCTTTCATTGTACATAAAATTATAAATAACTTTAAATCAAATTATATTAGGTCTAATAAAGCCAATACACAGTATTTATTTGATTATATTTGATCATAAAGAAATCCGATCTGTTTCAGACGTTTTTCTGCCGCACAAGCATGTGGTTGAGTTTTATCAAAGTCATTTTTTCTCTAAATATTTTTATGAGAGTGTTATGCATGTTTTACTATCCCCCCCCCCTTTCACAGGAAAATATCTTCATATCTTCAAAAGGTGAATGATTCGTAATAATGCAAACTTTATTATAAATTTGATGAAGTTAAACCATGTTTTTAAA
This sequence comes from Saccostrea cuccullata, assembly GCF_032062105.1. Taxonomy (NCBI): domain Eukaryota; kingdom Metazoa; phylum Mollusca; class Bivalvia; order Ostreida; family Ostreidae; genus Saccostrea; species Saccostrea cuccullata. The sequence goes on from NW_026927753.1 coordinate 27,827, forward strand.
AAATTTATTTACACCATTTATAGACAAGAGTAATGCTTATTCTTGAAAAAAAAAAATTATTTGCATTTTCTTCAGTCAACCCCACGGCGCTTTCAACCTTTGATATTTTCCCTGACCAAATAAATTGATCGGCATGGGCCACGTGTGGCCAAGCAGTCTTTTACTGTTGAGTTAGCAATGGATTACATGATTTATGAGATGCGTTTTTCAATAAAAGTAAAATAGGATAATTCTTTTGTGCACATCCCTGTAACGATAGCAGTATTCAGGTAAATATTTCTATCCCTGCGTTTGACGCGTTTTCTCAACCTGCATTGAATTTTTGCTCTTCTTGAATATTTTCCGTGTAAGTGTATTTTGTATATTGCAGAAAATGCATTCAAAAATAATTTAATTCTCGGTATGGTTCTAGTTTTTGTTGAATTTTTACTTTTCAACATGTATTTTGGTCAGTTTATGGACTTTAAAAACTTGCTATCGGAGATGTGCACATGTCGACAGCCAAGATAGAAAATCACTCAAGTGAAACAGTTCTAAAAGGCTATATATAGCAGGTACAGGTGGCCAAAAATGTTGACTAAATATGGCGGAATCGAAGAAATATGGCGGACAAAGGCGTACAGGAATGTAGTAAGTCGTACAAAGATAAAAACTGATGCCTTTTTAAGAGTTCATGTCAGCTTTAACGCTTGACAGGGACGTAACATGTTTTTTTGAAAACAGGAAGAGGCAACCAGAGACAAAAATCTCAACCTTTCTGAGATGAATTAACAACCAACAAATATTAACAAGACACATTATTCAATTTTATATATTAGAAAAGTTATATTTGGCAGCTATTCCACCCAAATTGTTACGTGCTGTTGAGTTTACTTGTATACCTATTTGATAGCATATATTTCGCAATTACTCAACCTGCATCCCCCTAGTGTCTCTTCTCTAGAAAATATTTTTCTATAAAAAATATTTAAACCCCGGGTTTCGTGAAAAATAATGACTCGAATTAACAAAAATTAAGGTTTTTCAAATTTTTCTTCCTTTTTCGACCAAAAAAGATATTCATTTTATCATTGTAAATTCTGAAAAATACAAATATATAATTACACTCAGTATAAATTCATGGGTGAAGTTTGGAAGAAGTCCGTTCCAAGAATGAGTCACTATAATGTGTTTTTATTCTGTCTCTATATCAGGATATAAATTAATTTCTTCATAATTATGGATCGATTTTTAATTATTACTCATAAAAGATACCACAGAGTATGACACATATGTTTCATACTTAGATATTTTACCTTAAAAATATTGTTAATGATAATATAGGAAAACCAAGTTATGATAAACGTGATTAATTAAATTCGACGTCCATTATTTATGCAGCGATAAACTTTCATGACCTGCATACGGAGTATATATATTTCAGTTGAAATTTGCAAGAGCATGCTCTACGTAAAAACAACATATAAGAGGTAAATCATTGACAAACAAGTTAATGAGACAAGAATGTCAGCAATGTCGTTTAAAATTTCGTTAGTTCTATGGCCAATACAATGGCATTCTCAGCATATACAGTTTATCAGTAGGTCAAATCCTGACTGACTTTTTCATACTGATAGGCCATTATTTATACATTGAGTTGTCCCCAAATTTCCCGTTTTTCTCTTCCAAACATGACAAGAATCACAGTGGGTTCGACTGGACGCAAGACACGCTTGCCCCTCCATGATACCTGATCCACCACGGGGGGGGGGGGGTCCGTATTTGTTCTGTTCAAGTTTTGTATGGTTTCAATAACCGTTGACCTTGAATATTGTTTGTTTACTGCATATATGTATCATTCTAACGTCTTTTATTTCAATTTACAATGAATTCAAGTCACACTATAGGACCTTTCGTACCCATATTCATCTATAACAGTACATATGAGATAATTGAGTAAACTTCTAGCTTAGCTCCATACGAAATACAAAAGCTTTTATTGCTATATGGAAATCGAGATTGAATACTGGTCGTCATAACCATATCTTTCTACCTTACATTAAGTTGATCGAAGGGCCGCTACTGCTGCATTTACTTACTAACGATACAATGTTTATAATTTGTCTGTGGACTATGGGTCTTAATCACAGTTTTATGTCCTCAAATAAAATTATTGTAGTATAATTACTTTGACAAATCTAAACTGTTTTTCAATGATTTCAGATTTTTCTATTTAATTGTATTTGGGGAATGCTGTAGTAATGCTGAGAAAATAGTCATTTCCGTTGAATTAACTGAGCATAGACCTTTAGTTGTACTGTATTCTAAAGAATATGGGTATTTTAGAATGTAGGGAAGCCGTTGAATTGTTGTACTGACGCATGTTGGTCTCTCTGACTGTTCATAACATTAGAGTATTTCAATTTTCATAAATGAAGTGATAGAGGAGATTAAATGAATGAGAAATTATCAAATGTTCTTGTTACTTGAGGTTAAAAGAATGAATTTATCATGCCACGTATTCTTCTGCGCTGGATTGTATTCAGCCAAAACTAAAAAAATATAAGAAAGTGTTTTTATTTCCCAAATTGATTTTTTTACTTCGAAATGTGGATTTTCCTGCTACCCTTTTGCTTTTTATTTCATCGGTGACTCCACAGACAAACCAAAATGTACAAACACTTTTTACCCACCTTTTAAATAATTACTCACCCAAAATCCGCTCCACGGTCATCCAAAACCAACCAATCCATCTGGATGTCAGTTTTTATTTGAGTAGTGTAAATGAAGTCAGCTAGGTCAAGGAGAAACTAGTAACCACAGGATTTTTAATGTTGTCATGGACAGATCAGCTGTTACGATGGAATCCCTCTGACTATAACAACACCGAAACCATATTCATTCCACAGGTAACCTGTAGCTCTTTATAACAACATCGACACCATCTTCATTCAACAGGTAACATATAGTTCTTTAAGACAAAACTGACACCATCTTTAAGAAGGATATGGAGATAACGAACAGTATTCAATCCCAAAGTCCATTATACGATATACAAAATAGGAGCAGAGCAAACACGGACCTCCGAACCATCAGAGGTGGTATTGGGTGCCATGGAGCGAGCATCCCCTGCCGACCGGCCACACCCGCCCTGCGCTCCCCGCTAACATTATAAAACAACGGAAAAAATCCGCCGTCAATTCAGTGCACAAACAATGAACCAACAACCGGCACAAAAAAAAACATCTCACACTTGACTCAATGATAAATTGCATTTGCTGACAAGGTCATTGTATCGACCACAGAACACATAACGAAATGATAACTTTTAATGAGACTGCTGATATTCTTCTTTCATCAACTTGCTTGTCAATAATTTACCTCGTTTAAGAAACTGTTCGTACGTAGAGCATGCTCTTGCGTATCGAATCTACTGAGATATATATACTCCGTATACAGGTGATGAAGGAATATTGCTGCATAATTAAGGAAGGTTGACGATAGAAAAGTTTAAGCCATTAAGGTTATCATATGGCTTGGTTGTTAGATTACTATTAGCGTCTTTTACAAGCAAAATATCCAAGGATGAAGCAGAAGTGTCGGACTCTGTGGTTACTTTTATCTCAAGCTTACCAGGATATATTTCCATATCCATCGTATCGACGTAGTAATGGAAATTATCATCCCACAGGTAACATATAATTCTTAATGACAAAACCGACATCATCTTCATCCCAGAGGTAACATATAATTCTTAATGACAAAACCGACATCGTCTTCATCCCACATGTAAGCTGTGGTTTTGAATAGAGGGGTTAATGCTAGAAATGACATTATGATATAATATACAATTCTGAAAAATGTTTATACATGTATGTAGAACATGCTTTTGCGTTAGAAATCAACTAGGGTATATAAACTCTATATGCAGGTGATGAAGGTATACCTTGTTGCATGGTAAACAGTAAGGGAAGTTGACGATAAACAAGTTCAAGTCTTTACGTGTAGCATAGAGCGTGGTTGCTAGATCACCATTAACGTCTTTATCAATAAAATAAATGAATTCAAAGAATTGAAATTACCGTCGTAAATTAACTATAAGCCGTCGATATATCTCAATGTCGAGTGGAAGGCTACAACAAGTGTCTCCTTCTGTTCACGCATTGTTACGCCCGCACATGCTACCGTAGTTGGAACTCTTTTGTACAATGAGGTAATCTTGTATCATTTGCGTTATTTTTATGTTCATGGCGGCAAGCACATGGTGCCACTAGCCCTCACATCCTTGCGAGAATAAGGCACAAGGAGGT
>NW_026927754.1:0-31674 GCF_032062105.1 Saccostrea cuccullata
ACTTAGTTGTTGTCAATTATCCCATTTATCATCATCTCAGCTTACTTTGCGATTGTAATACTGTCTACATGAACCGATAATTTACAGCTGATTCATGAACACACGATTGTTAAAATTTTCATTTCCCTTTCCAATATACATTGTCAGAACATACTTAATTGGTTATGATATAAAATTAAATAATTAACACTTTCGATTTATTAAAGATTATCTAACAATATACGATCATTTACTAAATACTTCTTGCCCTAAGAGAGTTTAAGACAGAGAAAATTCAAAATACATACAAGTGCAACTTAGGATTAATTGTTCCGATATATCTATTTTAATTTTGTGCACAATTGTTTTCAAAATTACATTAAAATCAATTTTCCTTAAACAAAAACCCAGCAATAGATAAATATCAATCGAATAAACTTACCTTTTCTCTTGTCAATCAGACAATCTTGTTGACATTAAGTGTTTCTTAGTCGCCATATTTTTTTTCCATGAAAACAAACGTTGTTATGATCAGGATCAACGGAAGTTGATTTTCGGAACTCTCGAGAATTTAGAGTTCCGAATGTAAAACTGAAACACAAAACACGGTGCGTCCGTGAAAGCAACTTTTTTGGACACTTTTTTGGACAAATCGTCGTGTCCAAGTTTTGTTGGGTACTAACCTGCAAATACCCAATTAGGGTGTTTTAAGCATATTCAGCGACACTTCTTATTGGGTATACCCAATAAGCAAAAAGTACCCAATAAGAACAATCTTGGCATAAAAAATACCCAATAAATGCACTCTCGTAAACACGGACGGACGGACGGACGGACGGACATGAGTAACAACAATATACCCGAACTTTCTTTCGAAAGTGCGGGTATAATTAAGAAATGTACTTGTACCTATATTTACATATTGATTAATAGTGTATGTAGATTTTATTGTATAAAGTCATTCCTAGGTTCTATTAGGTGTTGGTTGTTGACGGGGAAAGGGGGGGGGGGGGGGCAGAATGATTAGAATGAAGAAAAAAAGAGTTTATCTGTTTCAATTATTTCTTATCAAAACAAAATACTCGTTTTTTGCAAAATAGATTTATATGTTTGTCAGTGCTAACTTTCCTTTATATAGTGCAGAAAGGTCAATATTTATGACAGAAGAGTACAAAAATAAAATAAAACGTCATATTTCTTGTTTATTTTATCATAAAGGTATACTTTTTTCTTTGTTAAAATAAAAAGAGGGGTCATTTCTTTCATAAAATATTAATTACAACATTTTCACACAAAAACTTTTTAAGATATTACCTGTTATGCATGTCGGAATTGTAAAAAATACGACAAGAAAAACGGGGTGATACTTACATTGTGCTCCTTTATAATTTTTCATGCGAGATGAATTACAATGAATTTGCCTTCATTTTAAAGATACAAGTCATAAATTAAATACATGTTGATTTCGAATGTGATTTGACATTTTTGGTTCTTTTTAGCGCATATTTGGAGTAGAACAATAATGTCTGAAAATAATCTATTTTTTAGCATTTCACACTGTTTTTGCACGTGCTCCTGTGTAAAAATAAGCATATAAAGGTATTGTTTTTAATACCTAAAAATTATAAGCAAGTGGTCAGGAAAGAGATGTCAAAGTTTTGAAAATTTCACACAAAGACTTTTCGGACATAGGTCCCCCCTTAAATTCACTGAAATTCAGGAACTTTAAGGTGGTCTAGGTCCAGAGTACCCACTGCTGAAAAAAAATATTTACCGGTAAGTGCCTAACCTTAATTTCCAGACCCAATTCCTGATTAAAAGCAAAACTGCATGTCACTTTGAGCTGTCTTACCTCCTTTTCCATTGCAGTGGTGGCCATATTGAATAGTCTAGACAAAACTACATTTGGCAATTATTCTGACTTTGAGATCTTACCAAGTCAGCTTTTAGAATTCCTGGAGGAGGGGGGGTTAGTCAGAACAATAACAATATTAAATCCTGATTTTGTTATGAACTAAAAAAATAACTTTCCAACCAACTCACTTCAAAAGAACAATTCAGATCACAGCAAACAACATAATTTATTTCATTGAAAGGGATCGAATGTTAGTTTTTAGCTCACCTGAGCCGAAGGCTCAAGTGAGCTTTTCTGATCACATTTTGTCCGTCGTCCGTCCGTCTGTAAACTTTTCACATTTTCGACTTCTTCTCAAGAACCACTGGGCCAATTTTGACTAAACTTGGTACAAGGCATCCTTGGGTGAAGGGGAATTTAAATTGTTAAAATGAAGGGCCAAGTCCCCTCATAAGGGGAGATAATCAAGAAAAGACAAAAATAGGGTGGGGTCATTAAAAAATCTTCTTCTCAAGAACCACTGGGCCAGAAGAGCTGAAACTTATGTGGAAGCATACTGGGGTAGTGTAGATTTTAAATTGTTCAAATCATGACCCCTGGAGTAGGGCGGGGCCACAATTGGGGAATCAAAGTTTTAAATAGAAATATATAGGAAAAATCTTTGAAAATCTTCTTCTCAAGAACCACTGGGCCAGAAAAGCTGAAACTTATGTGGAAGCATACTGGGGTAGTGTAGATTTTAAATTGTTCTAACCATGACCCCCGGGGGTAGGGTGGGGCCACAATGGGGAATCAAAGTTTTACATAGAAATACATAGGAAAAATCTTTGAAAATCTTCTTCTCAAGAACCACTGGGCCAGAAAAGCTGAAACTTATGTGGAAGCATACTGGGATAGTGTAGATTCTAAATTATACAAATTATGACCCCTGGGGGTAGGGCGGGCCACAATGGGGAATCAAAGTTTTACATAGAAATATATAGGAAAAATCTTTGAAAATCTTCTTCTCAAGAACCACTGAGCCAGAAAAGCTGAAACTTGTGTGGAAGCATCCTGGGGTAGTGTAGATTTTAAATTGTTCAAATCATGACCCCCGGGGGTAGGGTGGGGCAGCAATGGGGAATCAAAGTTTTACATATAAATATATAGGAAAATCATTTGAAAATCTTCTTCTCAAGAACCACTGGGCCAGAAAAGCTGAAACTTAAGTGGAAGCATACTGGGATAGTGTAGATTCTAAATAATACAAATCATGACCCCCGGGGGTAGGGCGGGGCCACAATGGGGAATCAAAGTTTTACATAGAAATATATAGGAAAAAATCCTTGAAAATCTTCTTCTCAAGAACCACTGGGCCAGAAAATCTGAAACTTATGTGGAAGCATCCTGGGGTAGTGTAGATTTTAAATTGTTCAAATCATGACCCCCGGGGGTAGAGCGCGGCCACAATGGGAAATAAAAATTTTACATAGAAATTATATGAAAATCTTTGAAAATCTTCTTCTCAAGAACCACTGGGCCAGAAAAGCTGAAACTTATGTGCACATGGAAGCATCCTGTGGTAGTGTAGATTTCAAAATGTCTAAATTATGATCAGTGGGGTAGGGTGTGGTTGCAATATGTATTAAAAGGGGGAAATCTGGTAAAGAACAGAATGGTCAAAGCTTCTCAGGTGAGCGATGTGGCCCATGGGCCTCTTGTTGATACATGTTGGCCTTGTCTTCTTTGTCTTTGTACTTATTTAACACTGCTACTTGTAAGAATGTGTTTATAAATGCACAACCCAAATTAAAATTGATAAAATGGCCTGTAATTTTTCAGTTGATGAGTCAGCAAGGAGTGCAGTGTAGTAGCAGCATAGCAGATAACCAGGTGTTGTCCTTAATTGACCAGGTAACTTATTCCAGGTAGTGTAGTGTCCTTAACTGCTTTTTGCACTCAGACTGATATGGGGCAAGTCTGGCTGATATGATCAACATGTGATATGAATTTTAGTATCTAATATTATCTGATTTTTTATACCCCTTGCTAACAAAGTTTGGGGAGCATATCGTTTGACAAACTGTCTGCACAATCTTGTCCGTATTATAACTTTATTATGGAGAACCTTTGGAAGCTCATACATGGTACAGAGATTGTTTTTGACTTGTGTGACCTTGACCCAAAGTCATTCTTGTATGTCTAAGTCTCAGTTACAAAAAGTATAAATATTTTGTCTGTGTTATAATTGTGTAATGGAAAGTTCTTAAAAGCTCATACTTTGTACAAAGATTCTTAGGGTTTTTTTACAACCCTGAATCATGGTCATTCTGGCAAGTTCAGTGTCAATCACTAAAAAGTATAAATTCTTCTGTGGTTTACAACTTCTTGATGGAGAAACATTGAAAGTGCATAAATTGTTCAAACATTGTTTATGACCAAAGATTTATCTTGACCCAGTTTCATTTGAGAAAGTTCAAGGTTATTTTTAGATAAATGTTTAATTCCTGTCCTTGACAAATGTTGTAATAGAGAACCTAAGAAGCTCTTACTTATCTCAAATTTTGCGTTTTGATGTGAGGGTATGTTTTGATTATAACTGAAATTCATTCCAGGAAGTTAAGGTCACTGACAAAATGTTTTATGTGATTCTATGATTCTCAAATGGAGGCTAATGGGAAGTTGAAACTTCACACAAAGATTGCATGTGATTGAAGGATATATCATGATCTTCCTCAAGGTCATTTTGGCAAGTTCAAGGTCATAAGCAGTAGGAAAGACGAATTTAGTGCCCCATCTGTAAATTTTTAATGGATAAACATTTGTAGGTTTATACTTCACACAACTATTACTTGAGACTTAACACCAATTTTACTTATGCCTTGACCTTGTCTCATTGTCTTTCTGGCAAGGTCAAGGTCACTGTCAGAAAAAGTATAAATTTATTAAAAGTTGAAACTCAAAACGAAAATTACCTGTGAGCTAAGAGTATGTCATAACCATTGTTGCAAGTTCAAGTTCATGGGCAGAAAAAGTCAAGAATTCAGTCAGGTCTTTTATGTTTTAAAAAAAAATATTTGATGTTCATGTTTCACTTCAATATTTAACTTATGTGTCATTTTTTTGAGCTAGCTTTCTATTCTTCTAGTTGGAGTTAAGATTTTGAAGAATTCATGAGGGTCTGTAAAAATTAGGAAGATGTACTGTACACAGGGAAATTTTCGCCCCCGTTTTATTTTCGCCCCTTTCGCCCTCTCCTTGATTGGGCGAATTTAAAACGGGGCGAATTCAAATTACACAGCATAATTTCTTAAACAGAACTATGACTGGGTGAATTTAAAACGGGGCAAAATTATTCACAAGTTGAAAAGGGCGAAAATAACACGGGGCGAAAATAACCCTGTATACAGTAATCATATTGGTTAGATCTGTTTATGAAGTTTGCAATATTAAATAACACAAACCCAATAAAACTTCGTAAGAATAAATTAGATTCAACAATTATGGTATAACGATAGAAAATTCTCCTCTGTGGCTTTAGTATAGATTATTATTTTGAACTTGTTTCTAGATACAAGGGACTACTGTATAAATTTTGCATTACCAAGTGTTTGTAAATGGCAACTGCAAGCAATTACAATGGCATGTTTCTATTTTGACTTTCTTTCTTTTACTAGATTTTGGGATTGACAAAGAGATTGCAGCATCTTTACCTTGGGGTCAGCAGCACAGAATACTCTCTGATTCAACAGACAAGTCTCAAAGCCTGTACACTGCAGATCTTAACAAAGATGAAGGCCGACCCCACCAGGTGTAGTAAAGCGAAGGAAACCTATCTGGAGCAGCTGCAGGCTCTCAAAAAGTACGTACCAGGGTGTGTCAAAATCAATATGGCCAACAAGCTCTTAAAAAGTACGTATCAGGGTATGTCAAAACCAATATGGCCTACAAGCACTCAAAAAGTATGCACCAGGGTGTGTCACAATCAATATGGCCTACAAGCACTCAAAAAGTATGTACCAGGGTGTGTCAAAATCAAAATGGCCAACAAGCTCTCAAAAAGTAGGTACCAGGGTATGTCAAAACCAATATGGCCAACAAGCTCTCAAAAAGTACGTACCAGGGTGTGTCAAAATCAAAATGGCCAACAAGCACTCAAAAAGTACGTATCAGGGTATGTCAAAACCAATATGGCCAACAAGCTCTCAAAAAGTATGTACCAGGGTTTAATTTTCAAAATCAATATGGCCAACAAGCACTCAAAAAGTATGTACCAGGGTATGTCAAAATCAATATGTCCAACAAGCACTCAAAAAGTATGTATCAGGGTGTGTCAAAATCAATATGGGCTTCAAGCTCTCAAAAAGTAAGTACCAGGGTATGTCAAAACCAATATGGCCAACAAGCACTCAGAAAGTATGTACCAGGGTGTGTCAAAATCAATATGGCCTACAAGCTCTGAAAAAGTAAGTACCAGGGTATGTCAAAATCAATATGGCCTACATGCTCTCAAAATGTGAGTTTTCAACAACCAATAAGAACTACAAGCTCTCTCAAAAAATGAGTTTGCACGAGTGAGTATATGAAAATCCAAAAGTGCATGGTTACATATGCTTTCAAAAAGTGAGTATTCAAAATCTTCAAATGTATCAGCTTCAAGTACGAAAAATGACGCACTGATTGTCAATAAGTCTTAACTGAATTAATCTTTCTCATTCATTTCTGTACTAAAAATGGCTTCTATGTGTACCCACTCACAAATCTCAGTACATTCAGTACAATAAGTTAGTGTGCCAGACAAAGGCTAGTTAAAGAGTACGTTGTACTTTTAATTACACAACAACAGGTGATTACAGGATATGTGTGTAACTTGATCTCAAGCTTGTGACGGTGAAAGCTGCTCACTTATTGTATTAAAATTAAAAGTACAGGAGTATTTCTGTAACAAAATGTAATTCTTTAATTACATCCAGAGCATAAGCTTTATTTCACTTGCATTCACAAGCCAATAGAATGCTCTAATCCTAATGACAAAATTAAGGGGTATAAAAATATAAGGGTGGGTAACTCCTCAGATAGAGCATCCACTTTTGTTTAAAAAAAAATACAAATGAATTGAATGATTTAAAATTATACATTCTATCCATGCCTATTCACATAAAACTGTGTACATTAATACCAATTAATCCTGAAATTCAGTATATTTTCTGAGATATGGTGGAATTAATAATTATTCTATACCCCATTTTTGTCAGTCAATGAATTAAAGTGATCTATTAAAGGCCTGTTGTAGCAGTAAATTCTCTGTGTAGTTTGCATTATACTTAAGGAATGAAGCTTATTTCAACTTATGTTATCCAATATAACATAACTTGGGGCAGTTTATGCTTTATAAACTGCGAAGCGGTTTATAAATAAGCATAAACTGGCTCAAGTTTTGTTATATCGGATAACATAAGTTGAAATAAGCTTCATTTCTTATAATTTAATTTCAATGTAGACGCTGAGACACTATTTTCTCTAGAAAAAGGCTTCAGAGTGAGCATTATTTTAAAAGTAACGTCAAGCGGAGTGATACGTTTTTGACGTAACTCATTGTGACGGAGGCAAGTTATGTTACGCTATACAAAATTGATAAAACCGTTAAACCAATCAAATGATGCGTTACAACTGAAATTAAATTATTTAAGAGTGAAAAATGAAAGTTAAGAAAGTTAATATACATGTAAATTGTAATCAAAAATTTTTTCCAGATTTTTGGATTCCAATGAGCTATCACCAGATCCCTGCTTTGTGTATCTGTTCTCTGTACTTAATGACTTGGAGAATGGGAAGATATCAGACATTCTTAAACATCTACAACACGCTGTGAAGAACATAGCACCTTGTGGAATAGTCCTGCAGAACACCTGTATCAGGAAGGTGACGGCCATTATGCATGAACCGACAGGCTCCTCGGATAACCCAGTCCGGTTCACGGCCGGTTTAACCGTCACCATTCCGGTTCACGCTACGGTAGAAAATGTCCAAAACCCTGGAAGTATCAGATTAAAGGTTAGTTTGTCAAAAGTTTCTTGTTTTTAATCATTTTCAATCTGATGTAGATCTGTTGCTATTGTTTAATGATCAAATTAAATTTCAAATTTGTTGTAAAATACTTTTATATTGAAAAAGTAATACAGTAATATGTAAAAGTTAAAAAGTGATATGTTGGATATAAAGTCTGAAGGATTAGTTTACCACCCCAGGGGCAGTATTTTTGATATAATTTATTCTATAAAAATATAAATATTTTCAATAACAGATTCACTATCCTGACCAGAAGAGTTATCTCATCATTCCACAGAAGAATCATTTCACAAAGCTGAGTCCGCTCCATCATAAGTTAGTCTCTCAGGTCATCATCTCTCACTCTCTGTGGTCAGGTAAGGATGTCAGAGTTATCTTTCTTTGGGAGAACATTCGGTTTATCACAAACTATTGTCTGTAGAAAAAATATATTTCAAAAACTAAAGAAAAAAAAACACAGAGGTACATCACTGAGGAATATCTTTTTCAAATTACAAATTTTGCAACTATAAAAAATCTTTTTTGTAGCAAAAAATTGTTAACAATATGACGAAATATGCCCTTTTCATGAAGATTCATTTGTAAGAGTATATAAATTATTGTTAAAATTTGTGTTTTCAGATCAGTCCAATGTGGAAATCAGTATTGTCATGGAAACTAAAGATGGGGAGTCTGTGAGTTGTCAAGAACTCTGTCCACCTGTCCGAGTACCAGTAGCTCCCAAAGCAGCCAAACACTGACAGTTGGTTTGAATATTATAAATAAAATATATACATTAATTGTAAAATGCAATTTCTATTTCTTTTTTTTTTTTTACTTTTGCTAGTAAGGCTACCAACAGAATAGAGGAATTATGAAAACTTGCATTTGTTTTACAACGCTACAAATGTAACAATTGTATCAAAAATTGCAAAAATCGTCAATGAAAGGGTGAAAATAAGACAGCCTAGGGGCAAAATAACCCTGTGTACAATATTCTCACAGACACATTAATGAATTATGAAAGATATGTCTCCATTTTTCTTTTTATTCAATTCAGGAGGTAACCAAAAAATCAGAGATATTTCAGAAATAAATGTGTGAGATAGGAAATGTGAACCTTTTAAGAGATGGATGCAAATATTCTGAGCAATATTCAAAGTTCAAGGTCCTAACTCATCCATGTGTTTGCTAAGAGCATGTGTTTCTGTAATATAAAGTTGTGGACTGATAATAATTTTGCATAAAGTAATCTTGACCATATACTTGTTACAGAGTCACTAGATTATAAGATACCATATATTGTTAAAAGTCTCCATTTTCCCTTTAAGGTTAAGGGAATAATAAATGTTCTATTTTTGTTGTAGAAAAAAATTGCTACAACAACAATTCCCCTACGAACATACAAAGACATTTTTAATTGCTCCTCCATGAATATGGCTAAGACATATAGTGTTTGTTATGTCCTCCATCTTCCAGTCCTCTGTCCTTCCATCACACTATGCATTTAGCTAAGTTTCAAATGAGTTATTCAAGATATTTTTAGCAAACTTCATATACAAGGATATACATATTGATGAGAGCTATGCAAGTGCATCAACTTTACGTTTACCTTTTCATTGACTTTATAAAAAATTTGTGGTTATCTCAATTTCAAAGAAATCAAAATTATTTTAACATTTTTCAAATGCAAATTAAACTTCCAAGGTCAAAGTCAGTGCTGTAACCCAATGAAAGGACAAAGAATATCCCTGTGAAATATGAAACCCCAAGATCATTCAAAATTTATGACCTAGGTTAACGTTATTTTTAATATGGGTTAAATTCCAAAGTCTAAGTATCAAGTAAAGGTACATGTACCAGGGGTAGCTCTTCTCATAAGGAATACCAGGCACGTAGCATCGTTTTTGAAAGTGGGGGGGCTGGGGGGGGGGGGGTTAGTGGCTAACTTTTTTTTCAAGACCAACTTCCTTTCACTTACAATTTTTCCCATACAATACTACATATCCTTGATATCATTATACTATGGTAAGAAGTGTGGGGGGGGGGGGGCAACCAACCTTTCAATAGACATTTTCAATAGTAAAGGAAATGTTGGGGAACCCCCGTTGCCATGTCCCTGAATACACTTGTGAATTATTAAAGCCATAGCATCAACTATTAAAAAGTAATGACTTTCATAATTTTTTTTCAGAAGTAGGGGTTACTCCAAGGACAAAATTGTCGGTATCCAAAGGAAGGTCTTGTCGCAGTAAATATACTAGTCCGAAATTATCTGACGTTTTCCAGGCCTTTTTACGATTTTGATATTTTACCTGCATCAAAATCGTTAACAAACCAGGAAAACGTCTGATATTTCGGACTTTTGTTATGGGTCAGAATAACCCTAAATGCCAGCAAAGATCAATAACACAATTTAAACTTAACAATAATTTATTAACATTAATATATACAAATCATAAAGTACAAACTAAGCAAGAATCTAAAAATACGTACATCAGAGTGTCCGTTGCTGCACACAATGTCCAGTGAAATTATATCCCAGTCTCTTTATACACCTGTACATCAATGTTACTTATACGACAAATTATAGTATAGTATTTTTTAGGCATCGAATTGACAGGGTATTTATACAGTATCATAAATCTAGAATATTCTAGAAATTATTAAAACATGATATTACTGGAACAATCTGGACATACACAAAATTTAAGAATGTTCTAGATCAAATGACCGAACATGTTGACCACTCTGGAATGTTCAAGAAACTTAATGTTACTAATTATATACATAATGAAACATTACACATATCACAACACCTCCCCCCTTAAAAAGTTTGAATGTCAATGAAAACTTATATTATTAAAACATAGGTACATTAATACAAAATCTAGTATATTTACGATACTCTTGACAAGGCATCTGTAATAACATTGTCTTTGCCTTTGATATGCTTTATTGTTATATTGTATTCTTGTAACAACAAACTCCATCTAGTCAGTCTTTGATTCTTGTTTGACAATTTATGCAAAAATGTCAGGGGGTTGTGATCAGTATACACAAGAATTGGATGCAAAGTAACATTCAGATAAACATCAAAATGCTGTAAGGCTAACAACAAAGCAAGGCATTCCTTTTCAATAGTGGAATACTTTTGTTGACATTTTGTAAGTTTCTTTGAAAAATAAGAAACAACTCTATCTACCTTATCACTATGTTCTTGAAACAAAGCTGCCCCGATTCCAACATCACTAGCGTCAACGGTAAGCTTAAATTGCTTAGAAAAATCTGGAGTTGACAGAACTGGATTGCTCATAAGGACAGATTTGATTTTATGGAAGGATTTTTCACAGTCCTTTGTCCATTCAAAGTTAACCCTCTTTTGTAAAAGATTTGTAAGTGGACTAACAACTGAGGAAAAATTTGGACAAAATTTTCTGTAAAACCCGGCCATGCCCAAAAACCTCATTAATTCTTTCTTGTTTGTAGGAATTGGGAACTTTGCAATAGCTTCCACTTTAGCCATAATGGGTGTAACATAACCTTGACCTACTTTATGGCCTAAATACTCTACATAAGCATGACAAAATTCGCTCTTCTCAAGGTTCACAGTTAAGTTTGCTTTAGCTTAAATGTCAAATAAAGCACGCATGATTCGGAAATGTTCGTCCCATGTGTTGCTGTATATGACGACATCATCAATGTAGGCCTCGCATCCCTCAAGGTCTTGAAGAAGGGAGTGAATCATCCTTTGGAATGTAGCCGGTGCGTTTTTCATGCCAAAAGGCATTACTTTATACTGGTAAAGTCCATCTGGTGTAGCAAAAGCAGATATTTCTTTTGCTCTTTCTGTTAACGGTACTTGCCAGTAGCCTTTCAACAGGTCAAATTTACTGACAAATTTCGCGTTTCCAATGTTGTCAATACAGTCATCGATTCTAGGTATTGGATATGAATCAGTTTTGGTAACAGAATTCACCTCTAACTGCCGCACAAGCGTGTGGTTGAGTTTTATCAAAATCATTTTTTCTCTTAAGTTTAAAGCATTCACTGATCAGATGACCTTTTTTCTTACAATAACTACAAGTAGGAAGCGACCCTATTCCAGAAGATCCTTCAAAATGTCCTGGACCGGACTTAGAACCACCCTGTGATGGAGACTGGAGACTTGTGGAAGACTGAGACCCTGAACCACTCTTTTTATATGTTTCTGAATTGGTAGAATTACTGCTAGTCTAAGATCTTGATACAAAATTCTTTTTATGAGACAGAGCAGAAGTATCAGATATGACTGCTGCCTCTTCAAGAGTTTTCACATTCTTATCTTCTAAATGTGTTTTCAAATCTTGAGGAACACATTCCTTAAACTCTTCAACCAGGATGACTTGGCGCAAATTAGCAAAAGTTTTATCAAGTTTCTTAGATCTAAACCAGTGATCGAATAAATCTTCTTTCTCTCGTGAAAATTCAACAAATGTTTGATTATCAAACTTCCTATACTTTCTGAATTTTTGTCTATATGCTTCAGGTACTAATTCATATGCTTTTAATATTGCTGCTTTGACCTTCTCATAGTCTGAACTTTCAGCTACCCCTAGTGCAGAGTATACCTCAGCTGCTTTGCCAACCAGTACACTTTGTAACATTGTTGACCAAACATTTTGTGGCCATTTAAGATTCTCTGCGACTTTTTCGAATTGGGGAAAATATTTGTCTACAGATTTTTCTTGAAATTTTGGAACTAATCTGATATTTTTTGCTGCGTCAAATTCAGTTTTGACAACTGACGGTTCTGGTTGGTTTTGTAATTTTAATTTCTCTCATTCAAATTTCATTTCACGCTCTCTTTCTCGCTCTTCTCTTTCTGCTCCTAATTTGTCTAATTCAAATTTTCGTTCACGCTCTCGTTATTCTATTTCTCTTTCTCTTTCTCGCTCTTCTCTTTCTAATTTTTCTCTTTCAAATCGCATTTTCTCTAACTCTACTTGAAACTGATATTCTGCCATTTTATAAGAGCCTAACTCTGATTTAACTGTACATTCTGGAAGATCGTATTTTTCAAAGACGTTTTCTTCTACTAGTTTGTTTGCAACCTTAATTCTAATGTCTTGCTTTCTCTGAGAGGATTTAACATCTAACCCAAAATGCAAACCTAATGCGATCAAGTCATCCTTTTTTAACGTATCAAAAACCTGAACACTTGGTGAACTAAGAAAGTCTGTGAGCGAAAACACCATGTTGATTTCTGCTGGCTTATAATCAAATTTAACAGTTCAATAAACAAAATTCTGACAATAAACTGCAAAAGTGCAAGAAATTCTTTATCCCAGACGAGCCCCCAATTCTGTTATGGGTCAGAATAACCCTAAATGCCAGCAAAGATCAATAACACAATTTAAACTTAACAATAATTTATTAACATTAATATATACAAATTAAAAAGTACAAACTTAGCAAGAATCTAAAAATACACACATCAGAGTGTCCGTTGCTGCACACAATGTCCAGTGAAATTATATCCCAGTCTCTTTATACACCTGTACATCAATGTTACTTATACGACATTTTATAGTATAGTATTTTTTATGCATCGAATTGACAGGGTATTGGACTTTTACGAGAAGCACTGACTTCTACAGTTGACAGTTTACTTGGACATTTAAACTTGTATCATGTACGGAAGTACAGAATTGAAATGCATAAAAAACCTTTCTAGTGGTCATAGGAATATTGTTAGGGGCACTAACATGTGAAGACCTAGAGTTTAGGGTAGGATGGTTGTCCTTTTCTTCAAGGACAACTTAAATGTGCATTTAAATAACCCTTTATTTTCGTTTAATTAATGTTGAGCTAAATATTTATATCATAAAAGAGCTACCGTACATAGCCCTAGTGTAAAAGTCAGTAAAAGTCAGCGCTCCTCGTAAAAGTCCTTTTATACAGTATCATAAATCTAGAATATTCTAGAAATTATTAAAACATGATATTACTGGAACAATCTGGACATACACAAAAAATTTAAGAATGTTCTAGATCAAATGACCGAACATGCTGACCACTCTGGAATGTTCAAGAAACTTAATGTTACTAATTATATACATAATGAAACATTACACATATCACAACACTGTTAATATACATGGGAGAGTGAAAGTGCTAAAACCAACTGTTAAAAAGTTAACATTGGATACATTCGTGCAAAAATGGATTAAACCATAAGATCAAGAAGTCAAATATGATGGTACCTAAAGAAATGCCATGTCACAAGGAATAAATATGTGAAAGAATGAATCGTTTAAACGTCCAAATTTGGCCCCCCGATAATTTACAAAAAATAAGTTTAAACATTTTCTACATTTTCTCAATCTTTCCATTAAACATTGTAGTTTATAAATTTCTTTTTCAATTTTCACTTCCTTGCACTATAATTGGGTATTTATCTGATTAATATAGCAGGGGTACGTTGTTTACATTTATTTCTCATAGACTTTAGGCCACACCCCCACTTTGCAAGCCCATTTTTTATATGAGCGCATTGATGTTTCAAGTTGTAATAAATACGGTCAATGTAAAGAGTTATACTTGTCATTTTAATTCATGAAAGAAATTGAAACAGCCATGCGCTCACATGTTATTTTCCCAAAACGTGCAAAATCTCGGGTACCTGTCCCTACAGTAACACCCCTACTAATGTGTTCGGAACCTTTTATTTTTCGGTATTCTGCAAATTATAAAACCCGATGAGTTCAGAGTAGCTCTGGCAGTGGCTCTGGCGAGAGTTAGGGAGACTTCAGCGAGATAGGGTAAATTATTCATGGAAATGTGGCTAGGAAGTGACTAGCACGTGGAGGCATGGTAAACAAAAAAGTTATGTTGCGTTTCAGTTTTCACCACCCTAGAATCAGCTGATAATGTATTTTGAAATGTACTTCAGTCAATCGATATCTTTTACATTCATTCAAACTTAAATAAGTATTCTCTATAATACAATTTTCTGCAGTCATGAATTCAAATTTCTTTTTGGACAAATATTTTTTCATGGGAACCCGGACTATATTTTTTGGCGTCAGATTAGCAAATGAGGCACCAGCACGATTTTAACTGACCAATCAGCTGAATGAGTATTGCATTATGGGTTACTACGAATACTACAGGAATTTTACGCTTGAAAAAAAGGAAAATCTTATGGTAAATGAAAAGCATTTTTAAAAATATTATTTTCATGCTTATAATAACAAACAATTCATTTGTTAAATAAACAGCGGAAGTCTAGGTTTCTGAAGTCATACGGCAAAAGTAATTTGCGTCTGTATTAATGTCTTCGTTGTACTTTCGGTGAATACAATTGCCAGGTGAATTCCCTGGCCGAAAACGTGATCACGAACGTAAACAAAGTTTTGTCCATTTAAATGCATAAGAGATGCTGCTCGTTTTCCTTACCCTTGAAGCGCTTGTGTTCTGAACTAGACACAAACTACATTTTATTAATTTTTTTTTCCATTCAACAACAAATTAAAAACGCCCATAACATCTTTCATAGTTTTTTATCTTTGTATTTTGTTCATTTCTTTTATATTGCAGCCCATTAACAGGATCATAGATTGACCTGAACTACGTGTTCGAAGTAAAATGTAAACATGTATTTGGTGTAACGTTGCTATTCATTCAACGATTGGTCAGCTGCTTGTGGTGAGATCCCCTGTGCGAATTTATAACAATATAACCATATAAGGCAAACAAAGGTTTGATAATGCACATATTTTACCAGCGAATGGGTCACTAGTGAGCTCTAATTTTCGCCGAAAAGTATAAGATATATTGTTATTTTAACACCCGGGCCTCCTTTAGTCACCCTTTTTCTGTTGAAAATCATGAAAGTCTTTCAGAAAGGTCTGGAAACATTTATTACAGGACATCTTTTCAAAAGAAACAGGCTATAGCAATATCATGTTTACTGCCGATTTAATTTATAAAACCGGTTCTACCCTATAACCTTTGAATAGATCAACCTAAACCACGTGTCTTGAATTTAAATCACAATAACATTAGTAGGGGTGAGTAAAGGCACCTTGTTTACAAATTCAATCCGCCTTTGACCTCATGAATAACAAAGCATTGAACACGTGACTCAAATCTATTCACTTTTCATGCTTTGAGCAGATCAATGCGACATCGTGTCCATTGTTGCGAGCTATCGATGGTCAAATCATTTTCAAATGGGTATAATTAGACTTTAAAGTACTCTGGGATAAAATGTTTATGCCGGTATATTCAGGACATGTTCACATTTTTTTTTATTTGTTACGATATTTCAGTTGATTTTGTTTGATTTTTTTTCAGTATTTATCAATATATATTGGAGGCTTGTAGCATAAACCTTGCACTTACTACTTGTATCTCATTAATATAGAATTTTAAAAAAAATACTGTGGATATATTATTTGTTCCTAAGTATACTTATCACATCAGTGGTACATTCATAAAACCTTAGAAGATATTAAATATTTTTCTCTCAGTTTTTCGTTAATTTTATAGATCGTTATTTGAAAAAAATACTATTTTATCATATCTTTAGAAAACAAAAGCATACTTCCAATTTAAGAAACCTTACGGAAAAGAAATTGAAGTATGAGACGTTAATAAGGCTTATATATCGGGTGAAAAGTCACTGGACGAACGCATTGCACAAAATGCACCCCTAATTGAATAGAGGGAAATTCCGGGTTACTTCTGACGATATGTTATAACTCTTTACATCGGCACAAAATCTAACAACAATTAAATATATTAGTAACAAAAAATCGAATGATGAAGGGCGTAATTTTTTTTTGAAATGGTTTATTGTTTATCTCAATTAAACAATGCAATCTGGACTGTACAAAGTACACTTGTCTAACACTGATGTTTTTTTTTTATATATATCCAGCAACGATAATATTGACGTTAAACTGTCGTTTAATTTTCACTGTCTTGCGATTTTATTTTTTATACACAGAGTGAAGTTTATATATCATATTTCAACCGTATTTGATATGATTTCGCAAATTCATATATGTACATGCTATGAAATAGTTATTCATGTAAATTTAATGAGCTTTAATGTATTAATCATAAGCTTTAATGGATTAATTATCATCTCTATAAAAATGAAGTTTTAAAGTATGAAAAAAGTGTATATATCCTGCATTATACGTTCTATTCACAAATTCGAAATAATTGTGTTTCTTTATATTTAAATAATTTAATTCTGTTTGTATTCTTGTCTCTCATTGGTTGATTTCCAAAAAGGAACGCATAACATTTTGTATAATCTGGTTTGGTATGGGGACACACCCCCTTGACAACCAGCTGAATCATCTGTATCCATCAATCCCCTCATTTCCAGTCCTTCGGATTCATGAAAAATTCCAGATTTAATGAATGTACCTTTAACTTCAAACAGTTGCTCGATCTTACCTCATGTAAACAAGCATCATGGCTGCTAGATCTATGTATCAGTTTTTACCTCCCCTTGCTTCCCATCACTTCCGTTACTATGGTTGTATTATTGCGCGGTAAATTTGAACTAATAAAAACAACACAATTTTACATCCCCAGTTGTTTAATTATTTTAAAATTAAATTATAAGGAATGATTCTAATTCTTGGCCAGATTATCGGGTATAATATGGTTTGGGTCAGTTTACGCTTTTTTATAATCCGCTTCGCGGATTATAAAGCGTAAACTGACCCAAACCATATTATACTCGATAATCTGGCCAAGAATTAGAGTCATTCCTTAAATAATTTGACGAATTTCTAATAAATCATTTAAAGTTAAACAGAAAAAAACGAAGTTAAGACTGACAAATTAAAAAAAAGGGTACTTATATTTGGTCGTTCTCTAGCACTAAATAAAGGTTTTAGGTGTCACTTCATCATAAAACTAAGTACAATTCGAACACACTCTAATGTATTCATACAAATCGCACGCTTGATAGACGCCCCGCCTTCTCACTCAAATACTTGTTCTACAATGACCTACATAGCCGTAATGGCGAAGTTTTACAGTGAAATATGCGACTTTATTTAATCGATATCATGTATATACTGAAAGTCTCTTTCCTAAACAATCCTTTATTAGTATCTATACAGACTATACTTGAAGACTCTAGCTTTAAGATAACAATTTTCTTATTTAAAAGGGTAAAATTCTGCATGTAAAAAGGGGCGAGATTGCAGTGTTTAGAGGATTCATTCTTTGAGAGCCAAAGCTCCAACCGATCAAAAATAATGGTTTTGCAGACAAACAGACAGACAGACAGGTCAAAAACTATATACCCCCGAATTTTCTATAATGGGTACATTCAATATTTCAAAACATTTTGTGATCAATTTTATTTTATTCTCAAATAAAAGACATGGGTTTCTTGCACACAATGTTATATTTGCTAAGACAAGAAGTTGTGACCCACGCTCTCTTGCGTTTGGAGAGAGCCACACAGTTTTCTCCGCTGTTTTTGTCGAAGAGTTCTCCCCACCCCCAGTGAAGATATTGAGGGGGTCTCGCCTGTGACACTGACAGAAACTTCCTCTCCTCAGAAAGGTCACTGACCCCAAGCCAGGCTCCGCTCAGACAATCTGAAAGTGGTGGTAGATAGGAAAGTTAGTCATGAATAAAAAAACATTGATATTTGAATACTTATTTACATTTCCAATAAATTTCCCCTATGATTCTTTACAAAATAAAATGCAGTATATTTTCTCATGAACTACATTAGGTATGTATCACGAATAAGCATGAATATCTCCATTGTTACATCATAATACCACCTAATGCCAACCATCTGACGGGTCGCCCATTATACCAACTGTACCAACAGAAGTAGCACCCAACTGTAAGGACAAAAGTAGTACAAGAACACCATACCAAAAACTAGATCCAAACCAACACTGTGAAAAGAGGGAAATGAAAATTGGAACCTTAAATGTACAGAACATCAAAGGCAACTCAGTCTACATCAACGAGATACTGAAGGAAATAGACATTTTGCTAATCCAAGAGCACTGGATGTTCAAGTTTGAAGAGAGGGAAATTGGAAACATACTGCATGACCATGACTTTTATGCTAGGTATGTTGATGAAGATTCACCCATTAGCCACAAAGAACGAATCAGAGGATATGGAGGAGTAGCTACTATCTGGCAAAAGAACATCTCGAGCCACATTAAACCACTCCCTGAAGGTAACAACCACATTGCTATTATTGAGTTGTATGCAAAGCCAAGACCACTATGCATAATCAATGCCTATATGCCATGTAGAGGTGGAAAACATACAAGTGCAGAATACAGAGACTCCCTATATGTAGTTAGAGAAACCATAACAAAATACAGGAGAACCCATACTATCCTATTGGGCGGTGACCTAAACGCTTCTTTACATAGACCAAACCCTAATAATTTGGACAATCTACTGAGGGAATTCTGCAGTGAACTCAGCATCATCACACCAGAGTATTACCCTGAAGAACCAACTTTCTTTCACCATGATAACAAAAGCACTTCACAGATTGACTACCTCCTCAAACTACAAGACCAAAGTGATGATGGTATACAGCAGGTCAGTATACGAGGTCAGCAAAGTACCAACACATCCGATCATGTCCTTACTACTGGGAAAATCTACATAAAACCACACAAGAAGGCAAAGACCGAACCACCTACAACAACTGAATACCATAAACCAAAGTGGAATAAATGTGATGTTTCCAGATACCAATCCTCTGTTGATGAATATCTAAACGAAGAACCCAAATGCCAGAACGACAACACCAATATACAGCTAATATTGGATATTGTACACCTCAGCAACACTCTACACACAGCGGCTGAAACTGCAATACCAAAGCATAAAGCCAACGGTAAGGGAACTCAAAAGAAGAAAGGACGAACACCCTGGAATGAGGATATTGGACAAGCTTCAAGGATAGCTAAGAAAGCACATTATGACTGGGTTATGGAAGGATCTCCAAAAGGACAAAACTGTATGCTACTCAACAACATGAAGGCAACAAAGAAAACGTTGAGACAGAAACAGCGACAAGCTCAAGCTCGCATACGTGAAAAGAAGTACAGCGATATAATGGAATCTGCAGATCTCAACCAAAAACTGTTTTTCAAGCTGGTACGAGAACAACGTACTGCACACTGCGCAGAAACTGACACCTTATACCTAGACGGACACGAACTACAAGGAGATGAACAAATTTTAGAAGGCTGGAACACACACTTCAATAGACTTGGAACTCCTGATGCCAACCAGGAAAATGAAGAAGAATGTACACTCATCAAAGAAATCCTGAAAGACCCTGAGAAGAGAAGTGAGATCCCAGACATCACACAAATGCAAGTGGAAAATGCCATCAGTAAGCTAGCCAACAACAAAACACCTGACCATTTAGGGCTTACAGCTGAACACTTCAAAAAGGGTGGAGCTACTATAGTAAAATACACAACTGCCATCTTAAACACCATTAAGAGAGAATGTAACATTCCAGAAATACTCAAGACTGGGTTAGTAACTCGTGTGCTAAAGAAGGATAAAGACTCCAAAATCCCAGGTAACTATAGAGGGATAGCTGTTACCCCTGTACTTGGAAAAATACTTGAATCCATCCTAAAAAAAACATATAGAGCCAACCATAAGTAAAATACAGAACCCAATGCAACGAGGATTTACTGAGAAAATCTCACCTGTAAATTCAGCCATACTCATAACAGAAGGCATTAATGAGGCAAAAGATAAAGGTCAAATTGTTGCAATTACCTGAGAAGGCATTTGATAAACTAGACCATGAGGTTCTATTCCAAAAGCTCTACCACTATGGCATTTCAGACGACTCATGGGTACTAATGAAAATGTTACAGACCGAAGCCACTACAAGAGTAAAGTGGAAGGGAGGATTGAGCACTGGTTTTGTTGCCCAGCAGGGAATCCGACAAGGAGCCAAACTCTCACCGACTCTCTACAGAGCTTACAACAACCAGCTTCTTGATATTTTCAGAGCGAACAAAATTGGGGCCTCCATTGGTACCACTTTTATTGGATGTCCTACAGTTGCTGACGACATAGCCCTCATATCTCATAACCCATCGGACCTACAACAAGCACTACATATTGTTCACAATGAAACCAAGCGAGATAAAGTCACCATTAACTCTTCTTAAAGCGACATTATAATAATCAACGCGCACAAGAACAGACCAACCCAGACCTGGACTTTGGGTGATAAGGAGATAGAAGAAGTGGAATCGACAAAACATGTTGGACTGATAAGATCATCAAATGGCAAAAACGACATCCAAAGTAGAATCCAACTGGGCAGAAGAACGATGTATGCACTACTTGGGGCAGGACTGCATGGAAAAAATGGTATCAATCCTAAAGTCTCTTTTAAGATCTACACCACATTCTGCAGACCAAGAATGACATATGGATTAGAGGCTGTCATTCTATCTAGAAGTGAAGAACAAGAACTTCTCCTTTATGAGAGAAAGTTACTGAAACAGATCCAAGGGCTATCAGTAAAAACACCTACCATTGCTGTGTACTCACTCCTGGGGGCTATACCAATTACTGTATGCATAGAGAAAAACACACTAACAGGATTCTGCAAGATCATCAAGAATCAAGACAGTGCAGAATATGAAGTAGCCAGACGTCAACTTGCGCTAAAAGATCAGAACAGTAATAGCTGGTTCACACATGTAAGGAAACTCCTACAGAAATACCACCTGCCTACTGCCTACGAACTGATGGAAACACCACCCTCCTCAGGAAAATGGAAAACCATGCTAGACCAGGCTATACAGGAACACCAAACAACCCAATGGCAGAATGAAGTAACAGACAAACCATCCTTGAAACACCTAGCACTGCAACCAAAATCAACAAAGCAAGCACACCAACTATGGGACTATGTACCAAACAACACCAGAGCAGTAGCAAAGGCTTCCATTAAGGCAAAATTTGTAACCGGAACATATATCCTACAGTCCTACAGAGCCAAGTTCAACCAGCACACAGTCTCTTCAACCTGTCTTCTATGCAATGCCGCCAGTGAGGATAGAGAACACCTCATTCTCCACTGCTCCACACACCAAGCCATCCGAGATAAACATCTAGATGCACTATACCAACTACTAGTCCAGCACTATAACCCTCAGACCGTCAGTAAGATTACGTGCAACTCGACTAACCTACTACAGTGCCTGCTAGACAGTACTAAGACTGAGATCTTGGACATTCTTGGAAAAAACAGTGTGATAACAAGTGATATCGAAGAGATAAGCAGGAACCTACTATTTGATATTCACAACAGTAGAGAGGTGAACATATCTCGATTATAGACACTACTCCGATTATGACATTCTTAAACATTCTTGAGAAATCTACCTGTTCTTACAGGGTGCTCTGGTAGTCAACGGAGGAAAATACAAGATAACAACAATACCACTCTTGACGTCAAAAAATCAAAAATATTGTGCACACTGTTTTGTTTTAAAAATGACAGTTGAACGGCGTAAATTTATGGCAAGTCATCAGAAAAATAATGTAAATATAAGAAATGAATTTAATTTTTTGAAGATTCATGAGGTATATGAACTACAACGCTTCACGCCGGCATATTTATCATGAAGCGCTAACGCGCTTCATGAAATATGCCGGCGGCGTGAAGCGTCGTAGTTCATAACCTCATGAATCTTCAAAAATTAAATTCATTTCTTAATTAAATAAGCTCATGTAGTAAATATATTCTAATCACTTGTTCATCATGTTTCTGTATGTCTTTTATTTCCCATTTCCTGAACCCTTTTGTGACATGGCGAGTTTTCCTTTGAAGTCAAGGGTACTGTAACTGCGATACAGAACGCTTTTCGTGGGCGTTTCTTATGCAAATGATCGTATCTTCAAAATATCAACGATACAGTATGGTTTATTTTTAGCGATGACAGAAAGCTGTATCTAAATACAGACTTGTAACACGAAAAGATGTTTGCCACTGCATGTCTTTTGTATTATTTAGAGAACGAGACGGGTTCTGTATCGTAGATACAAATTTGGGGGTGGACGAGTGCGTAAGCACGAGTCTCCACCCCCAAATTTATATCTACGATACAGAACCTGTCGAGTTCTCTAAATGATTTGTGACACGATCAATCAAAAATAGCTCCGCCCACTTATAACTTTGCAGCATCCAAACTTCCGCCAGAGTTCTGTAGATGAGGCCCCGACGGGGAGTACGCATCCGCAGTATATATATTTCCACGGAAAACGTAACATTCGGTCAGATTAGTTTTGACAATTTAACGGAGTAGACGTAATCGAGTGATAGTCAGTCTTTATGGATAAAGTTGAGGATTTAACCGTAATTGTTGTGATCTATAGATGGCGATTGATTATGTGCATGATTATGATATATTTCAGGGGTCTTAAAATCCCGGTTTAACTAGATTTACAAAAACAGGATTTAGAGAAAATTCTTCGATGGACTTTCATATCACGGATTTTTATTTTCTAATTGAATTGCGACATTAAAACGAAGTGAAAGAGACGTGTGGCTGTCGTAAGCGAGAAGGATTAAATCGTGAAAAATGGACTTGAATGATTTTGCACGAGGAGAGTGGATGTTTTCCGTTATTGCGAATTTTCTTTTCGTTTGGATCGAAATTACGTGTAGATTATGTTATTCGAAATTTTAAAAAGTGATCGAGAAATTTTGACATTTTACACTTTCAGGATTACTACCGGGTATTTATAAGAAAAATTTATAATAGGAAAACATCAGCATTTACTATTTGCTATTAGCTTTCGCTAAATTGAATCAGATTTATTTTTAGACCGTGCTGTATTGTAGACACAGAATAATTGGCTAATACAGAACGGAAAGTAGCCCCGCCCACCAAAGCCCCGTTCTGTATTGCTAATACAGAACAGTAAACTTCAAAGAGAAACACCGCTATCGTGTCACAATCTAAAATATATTTGTTGATCAATTTGATAAGAAATTGAATAATAAGAAATAAGAAAATGCATTGCTGATATTCCAATTCGTTTTTTCTGCAAAAATAATGGAGATTTGACATTTTTCCCTATATACTAGTAATATGATTAATTTTGATCTTTAACTTTAAAGAAATACTGTGGATAGATTTACATAACTTTGTGGATTCAGAGATACTTTCATGAGTATTTAGGATTACTTAACTGCTAAACTTATAAACCTGAGGATCGGACTACCTTAAGTGTATGTTGTACAACAGTTTAGTAAGTTGTAAAGAGTTAAGGAGTGACAAACTTACATGGCATTGACAAAAAACTCTACCGAAATTAGTTATCTAAAATTTATTACAGTAAAAGAAAATGAAATTTATTTACGCTAGATATAAAACAAATCTATGGCACGCCAAATTTACACAAGTGAGCTAAACATAGTTTCACAGTCGATAAACTAGGTTTATCGGTTGTAAACTATAGTTTACGGACTGTAAACTATAGTTAACAACGT
This sequence comes from Saccostrea cuccullata, assembly GCF_032062105.1. Taxonomy (NCBI): domain Eukaryota; kingdom Metazoa; phylum Mollusca; class Bivalvia; order Ostreida; family Ostreidae; genus Saccostrea; species Saccostrea cuccullata. The sequence goes on from NW_026927754.1 coordinate 24,411, forward strand.
TAATCTATATTTTACATCTGTAGATAATCTATGTTTCAGAACTGAAAACTAGAACGTTATAGTTAACAAATTGTTAACAATAGTTCACGGTTTGTAAACTATAGTTTACAGTCGATAAACCTAGTTTATCATCTGTAAAACTATGTTTAGCTCATTTTTGTGAATTTGGCCTGCCATACAAATCATTGAAGCAATTTGAAATACATACCTCTGATTCGACATTGCAAATCAACCCATTTCTCTTCAAGTGAACTTTGGAGTTCCAGTACATTAGCCCCTAAATTGGCGCAGATAGTCTACAAGGAACACGTGAGTAACAATTGTATAGTAATTTTATTAAGTAAGGAAGCAAAACAGTATGACAAGTAAGAGAGGGAAAACGGTATTATAACAAGTATAGAGAGCAATTTCTATTCAGAGTGTTATGGTAAAACATCTTGGGAGCATACAGTTTAACAGGTAAAGGGAAAGTGTAATACTGGTAAGAAGTTGGAGCAAATTGTGTATTAAAATCTATAGAGAGAGAAAAGCTTAATAAGTTTAGGGAGGAAATAGTGTAATAAGTATTGCGTAATCAGTAAAGGGGGGTAGTGTAATAATCAGTAGAGGTAAAGCAATACAACTATGACAGATTCCGTTAACAATTTGCTAGCTCTACCTAGAGCCTAATAGTTCATGCACTATTTGATGTACTTATAGTTGTACAGTTTGTACATTAAAACACAATTTCTCTCAAAATATATTTTACAATTCCCACTTACTTTTCTCATAAAGTTTGCCCCCTTTACTTGATTTCTGTTTGTCTTAAAAATAGTTTTTCTGTTTCCTTTAGTTGTTTCTTGTTACATGTGCACTATATGCTCAATCCCTATGCTTCTTACACTTTTTGCCTCCAGTCTCTATTGCTTACTGTTCTTGACATAGTGATTTCTCCCTCAACGTATGGTAGCTCAGGCGATAGAGCTCTTGTTCTGTGACCAGAAGGTCTTGTGTTTGAATCACAGCCGCGACTGAACTCAGTCAATAAAATATACCTTCGACAAGCACTGTACAATCAGTCTAGAAGAGTATGTGGGAATCGTAATATTTTGAGAGAAAATGGTTTTTTTAGTGTACAACTATAGGTACACCGAATGGTGCATAAAGTATTGGGAGCTAGCAGATTGTTAACGGATCTGTCATAGTTGTATTGCTTCTTATTTGGATGTTTTATTGACCAGAGATGATTGTGAAGCTGTAGAGTCGCATAGTAAGGAGCTGATCCTTACGTCACGGGTTCGGATCCACTGTTTTGTACGTGGAGACAGGTCCTTCGGATGAGATTGCAAAAACAGAGACCCCGTGTTGCTGGCACGAAAAAGACTCCTCACTGCTTAATGATGCTTAGTGCCGAGTACATGTATATAGATATTTTAGCCCTCTGTCTACAAGTGGTGGCGTCTCCACATGAGTGAAAAATTCTCGAGAACGACGTTAAACAACAAATAAAGAAAATAAATAAGCTATCGGGAAAATATTCATATATCTCTTCGAAACATTATAATTTCAATCATATTACCATTGTCTGTGAATTTAAAACCTGAGGGTTGTTGAGGATTTGTTACGAAACAATGCACTACATGCCCTAATTTTTCTCTGTCAAGAATTATATATTTACATACACTCTACCAATTTTAGTGCTTCCGGTCTTAATAGACCACAAAGTTCGCCGACTGTAAGTTCGTGACTGAAATTCTTTTAAGAAAATGACGGTTAAATTTTCATTTTAATTAATCTTTTTACAAAAAAAAATTCCATTTTAATTTCTTTGAAGAAATTAATGATTATTTTTTTTTTCATTTTGATTTACTCTTTCAAAATTTTACTTCACTCATATTCAAGTGCAACCTTAGGCCCATTATATGGTTGAACAAAAGAACTTTCTTCGGTAATAACCAAATAACCAATATTTACCCCCCAAATCAAACTTTGATGGAGATATATTTAATTAAGTTCTTAAACAGGGGAGTATATGCTGACTTCAAAGCACTGAATATTTTCATAAGTAATGACGCCATATGTATGTAATGACGTCACAAACATGACGTAAATTTCAGTTTTTTAATGAATTTTACAGAAAAATGTACATATTTCGTCGATATTTTGAGTAAAAGTCACCGAGCGCATGTGTGTTCAGGATCAATATTTTGATATAATGTGTAGAATGATAATATCAATGAAATATATCAATATTGTTCCTGAACAAACTTGCGCTATATAAATTTTAAAGCTAAAATTGTTGAAATTTTGTCCATTTTGTCCTCTTTCTGAAAAAGGATATAAAATCGGACTAGTTTGTGACGTCATAAAAACAAAAATTGTGAATACACTGCTTTGACACTATAATATTTTCTGTTAATTTATATTTCTCATACAATTTATTGAATTCAGCACATTTCAGGAAGTTTTCATAATTTGACTTTTGTGGGGGCAAATATATGCAATATACCGTATATAATTCTTTGTGGATTAATTCAGTTCACTTTAAAGAAGCATTTGTTAATTAATTAAACAAATTTAAAATTAAAAATTTATAGGATAAAAAGTATTTGAATAATTCATATTTGATATGCTGTATGCTTGTTATACATGACAAGGTGCAATGAATCTCCATTTTAATTGTTTTAACCATTAGTTGCATCATGCATTTGGAAGGCATTCTAATAGATTGACGTTTTTCTTTCTAAATTTAGCAATTATTAATTAACATGCAATGGGTCTTGTAAATTAAGGGGAAGTAAACCTTAATGAAGTTTATGTAGTTTAGAGGTTAATTAAAAAAATGTGATCAGTGGATCGGTTTCAAAGCAATGAAATATCCAAACAAGTTTTGTATAATATACAGAAAATATTCTCAAATAATCATAGTAACTTTATAATTCGTTGTCAGTATGTTTTTCTTCATAAAGATGGATACTAATGTAACTTTTTTTTAATTTTGGGTGTAAGATAAAAAAAACTTGGAATGGTCTAACAAATATAAGCTACAAATATGTTTGCAAAACCAGGAACTTTATTATAACCAGCTACCAACATATTATAAATATTAATTAAGGGAAAAGTATAATTAAAGATAAATGAAAATTCATCATACATACCACGGCATGTATAAATTCAAATTCACCAAGAAACTGGTAACAATCTTCGCCGAAGCCGGACCAGCCATCCTGACAGACATATGCTAGCAATATACAAAGATGGCAACTTTTATAGAACGAAATAATAAGAGCATCTAAATTGTTTTGAATAGAAGAATTGACCTCAGATATGAGAAATTTGCAATTCGCCAAAGTCAAGAACTTGGTTACAAGTACTTCGATAGTGGATTTCTAGACAACACATTGAGAAATAATGAAATATGAATATGACGAACAATGGTTGCTCTCAAAGTTCCATTTAAACGATACAAATAACAGCTTTGGGATCAGGTGTCATGGATGAGTAAGCACCCCATCACAACTGGTTAAAAAATTAAACCATCACTTTGTTAATACATCAAATTATTTGGATCCATATTTTACATTCTGTAAATCTTCCTTTTATGTAATATTAACCAATTAAAAATGTTTTTATGTATTATCTTTCTCAAATTTATCTCTGCACACAACCTAAATTTTTCAAATACCACAATGGCACCGCGCAGTGTAGTTTTGTAATTTTCATGCAATTTGTCAAAAATAAATAAATTATTGCTGTGGTTTTTTCTACTACAGATAAATTTAAAATTCGCATGATTTGAAATCTATCCGTTTCAATTTTTAGAATAGAAATTGGCAAAATATAGTTTTTGCCAAAATGATTTTGGAGCGAATACCTTTAAAAATGTAAAGGGCGTGACTTGCACGCTCTTCCCAAAGTCTTCCAACATTGTTTATTCTAAGTGGAAAGTCCCAAACAGATAGCAGAAAAAAGTTTTTTTGTTTTTTGTTTTTTTTCCCAAACTTTATTTTCAACTACAACAGAACTTGGGAAAATATATCCTAAGATATTCCCGGCTTATCCTCACCTATGGTGCCAGAGGCGCATTGGATCGGATAAATTATATCATAGATATGTATATTTAATATATGTATATGTGTAAAATTTTACATTTATATAAATACAAAGACATAGAGATATATAGATTAATCTTATAGAATATGAATCGTAAAGATACATAACCTTATAAAAATATGCAGAAAATATACGTAGAAAAAAAATTATATTTTAAGTAAAAAAAAATAATGTATTTGAAAGTAATAAAATTGTGTAATTACTAATATGAGACCTACCCGTATAGCCCTGTTTGTGGACGAAACTCACAAGTACAAAGAAGAACAAAATCTCAGAGACTTTTGACATTCTGGTTAATGGTCCACTGCCTGCAGTTCTTAAATAATCTTGCAATGGTACACTTTTTTTCAAAATATATACAGAGTGTTCCATAATATCTTATAGCAATACGACGTACGACTGTCACTACCTTAAAAATAAATGTAATCAAGAATTGTAATTGTATTAACTTAATTGTTTTCTTATAATTTGCCATTTTTATAAAGTTGAAACTACATGTAATTAGGAATTTTAAGCAGTAAAATATCAAGCGCTTCTTTAGGAAATTGGAAAAACTTAACGATTTTGATTTAGCCTTAGTAGCTGATGGTTTGTTGACAAGATTCTTAGACTTTCTGTCTGAAAGCTACTTCAGTTTTTTAACCCCCCACCCCACCCCAAAAGGACTGACTGAAGAAAACCTACCGCGCTCATTTTTCCTTGAATGCCTGAGAATGGCAAACCAGGACAGGAAAAAGAAAATGCGACAGACTTTATCAGGAATAAATCCCTCGATCCTCTTAAGTAAATAATCATAATCGATAGAAGAACAAAATTCTGTTCTAGATCTGAACCAACCAATAACCCCCACCCACCATCCCCAATGATTTTGACAAATCTATATCATAAAATTTCTTTACATGTCATGCTGTCTGCTTTATCGGAAATTCGTTTATCTTATGCAGCGATGTTACGTAAGAACTACATGTACATGCAAAAAGTTTGTATGGTATCAGATATTTTGAAACACCCTGTATTTTAAAAACAAATATGACAGCTGTTTTAAGAAAAAAATCATTTGTCTTGCATGTTGTACTTGACATTGATATGTCTGTTTAATAGAAATAGATGTCCAGGGTCTTTTTTATGTTTAATTGTCATACAAAGTTAAATATATACATTGTTACATGTGGATAATTAATTGGTGCAAACCGCGAAGTCTTTTCTTTGTGAATTCACTTGATCTCTAACTGTATATTACCACAAACTCCAAAAACACCAAGAATGTATGTCTGAAATTTCAATTATAATTTATAATAATCATACATGTACCTCATATAGTGTTTTATATGCAAGTTTGATGACGTCACGCTGTGTAATCAAATAAAACTTATACTAATTGAATAAATCAATTGTAATTCTATTGACATTGCAACGTGTAAACGTTTAATTGCTGTCAGTATGTAAAGCTTAAATTAAATTAATTGTTTACAAACAATTAGGTCATACAACATGTAGTTATGTGGAAATGTTTGATATCAATGTTCTTTTTCAAAATTATGTAACCTAATTTGAATGTGATTTATGATATCTAGGCACATGCATGTTTTATGTAAAGTGCAAAAATAAAATCTTTTAACCAAAAACCTTCTTGATTTCAAATTTTATTTCGAAATCGGAAGCTTTTAAACCCATATGAATTGTATATGACGTCAGAATCGTCAGAAGCAGGTTACTGCTCCTGAAACTTTACACGTTAGCTAAGTCAAGTGCTCAAAAGGAAGGACTTGCGTAAATATATTGCATAATTCTCTTTTGTTTTAAAGACAGCTAGTAGCATAACTCGTTTTCCGAATTAGAATATTCAGACCTATTATGGAGATATAATAAATGAGTCACATGACAGCGTAGGAATTTTTAAAAACGGTACTAGATAAATATAGGATTTACTTGAAATGTTTCAAACATCCCGTTTTGTTGTTTAGTTTGTTTGGTTGTTTTTTTTTCAGTGCAAGTCACTGAAAGTCTTTTATGGACCCAGCACTATTTAACAGAAATGGTTAAAACTTAATTGCTCGTTGTATTTTTAATGTATAATAAACTTAAAGGATGATAAAACACCAAAATACTTATCAATATATCGTTTCTATTACACTGAAAAACATGCATTCGTTGTTTTTATATATCCTTTCGAAAATAAAGAAGAAACCTCAGAATCGGTTTAATACCTAACAACTAACCTTTATGATGAAAGTGATATTAAATTTGTCAACTTTACTTTTTATACGAGGGTTGTTCGATATGTATTGTGTATTGTACCACAGCGCGATAATGCCTTGCACGATTTCGTCGATATTTATACGCCTGGATAACTCTATTCAATACCTTGCCAACAGTATAAACATGAGCCTTCATCTACACATGGTTATAGAATAATCGTCATTTCAATAGAGAAAGTCGTTGACCACTGTTGTAAAAATGGTTGGGAAAAGGGTTGAGAATATTGAAGAAATTAGAGCTTATATAAAAGTTCGCACAAAACTCGGTAATTCGGTAAAGCAGATTTTTACTGAATTGGGGGAAGTTTATGGGTCTGATAAGGTATCTTATGAGACAGTTCGTAGGTGGAGACAGAAATTTCTGACTGGCACAGAGTCCGTCAAAGATGTAGCAAAATCGGGTCGACCTGTGACTGTATCAGGCAAGACAAATGTCTCAAAAGTCAAGGAAATAATTGAAAGTGATGGCAGGTACACGATTCGTGATATTGCCAAAGCTGTTGGCATATCGCTATCGCGGGTGCATTTCATTTTGAAGCGTATTTTGAAAGTACGAAAGATTTCTGTCAGATGGATACCCCATATATTGACAGATGACCAAAAAAAGGTACGAATACAAACCGCTAAGCGACTGCTAAAAATGTTTCCAAACTTCAATCAAAGACAATTTGCAAACATAGTTACTGGTGACGAAACATGGGTTCACTATTTTGAACCAGTAAGAAAAGTTGGAAACAAATTATGGCTAACCAAACACGGTAGAAGGCCTGTAGTTGCCAAAAGGACAATGAGCACAAAGAAGGTCCTTTATTGCATATTCTTCTCTTGTGATGGTTTAGCCGTACAAATTCCGGTGCCGAAGGGCAAAAGTGTTACAGGTCGGTATTACCGAGATGTTGTACTGAAAAAGCTCA